>NC_061120.1:75402069-75707230 GCF_002878395.1 Capsicum annuum | reverse complement strand
TTGAAATTGTAAGTGAACTTATCAATTCATCTTTAATTTTAGTTATATCAATTTAGTTATTACGAATAATGGCCTAATTTGATTCATTTCAAATAAAATTGGTCAATTGATCACTCTACTCATGACGAATACACTTAGTTGATCATTTAATTACAATGAGATTGATTGAAATTGTAAGTTTATCTTTAATTTTAGTTAAATCAATTTAGTTATTACTAATAATGACTTAATTTGAATCATTTCAAATAAAATTGGTTGATTGATCACTCTATTCGGGATGAATACACTTAGTTAAACATGTAATTACTATGAGATTAATTGAAATTGTAAGTGAACTCATCAATTCATGTTTAATTTTAGTAAAATCAATACAGTTATTACTAATAATGGCTTAATTTGCTAATTTCAAATAAAATTGATCAATTAATTATTCTGCTAAGGATGAAACACTTAATTGATCATGTAATTACTATGAGATTAATTGAAATCGTAATTGAACTTACTAATTCATCTTTAATTTTAGTTAAATCAATATAGTTATTTCTAATAATGATTTAATTTGAATTATTTCAAATAAAATTGGTCAATTAATCATTCTACTTAGTACAAAATACTTAATTAATCATGTAATTACTATGAGATTAATTGAAATCGTAATTGAACATACTAATTCATCTTTAATTTTAGTTAAATCAATATAGTTATTTCAAATAATGACTTAGTTTGAATCATTTCAAATAAAATTTGTCAATTGGTCACTCTACTCAGGACGAATATACTTAGTTGATCATGTAATTACTATGAGATTAATTGAAACTGTAATTGAACTTATTAATTCATATTTTATTTTAGTAATCAATTTAGTTATTACTAATAATGTCTTAATTTGAATCAATAGATGACTAACATGTTACAACAGATGAGTAATCTGTTGGAAATGACCAAACAAATAAAAACATCTGTTGAAAATGACCAAACAGATATAGACATCTATTGCAACAAATGACTCATTTGTTGCAACAACTAATTCATCTATTGAAAATTATCAAACATATATAGACATCTTTTGCAATGGATGACTAAGTTGTTGCAACATATGACTCATCTATTGAAAATTATTAAATAGACAAAATATGTGTTGAAAAATAATTTAAAATACTAAAGCTCAAATATTTTTTTAGGAGAACTCAAACGTTTTTCCCCTTGTCTAATGTATTGTCTTCAATTTTAATTAAATTAATTCTATTATTATTAATAATTGATTAATGTGAATCAACAAATGACTAACCTATTATAAGCGTTTGTTACAACAGATGACTAACTTGTTGTAACAAATAGGTCATCTGTTGGAAAATAATTAAAATACTAGGGAACTCAAATATTTTTAGGAGAATTTAAATGTTTGTCCCATTGTTTTAAAGACTTGTCTTTAATTTTAGGTAAATCAATTTAGTTATTACTAATAATTGCTTAATTTGAATCAACAGATAACTAACATGTCGCAAGAGATGATTCATCTATTGGAAATTATCAAATAGATAGAAAATGTGTTGTAACAAATGGATCATCCATTAGAAAATAATTAAAATACTAGAGAACTTAAACGTTTTTAACGTTTGTCCTCTTGATCCTTTTGCATTTGATGTATGCTATACTATTTTTGTCTTCTTTACCTGTTTCATGAATTTTTTCATGTGTTTCATTTATTCGTTGTGCCCCTGTTGAAATTTTTAGAATTTTTTCAAGTTAAATTTTATTCGTATATCACTTGGACATTACTGCATAGGTGATTTTGTAAGTATAATTATGATTTTTATTGAATTTTTTATTTGGTATATCTGTTGCTGCTACAATGGATAAAACTTGCAACATGAATCCAACATATGAGTCATTTGTTGCAACAAATGAGTAATCTGTTGCAACATATGACTAATCTATTGCAATAGATAACCCATATGTTGGATTCATGTTACAACACTATAATATGAATCCAACAGATGAGTAATCTGTTGCAACGGATTAGTCATATATGTTGCAACAAATTACTCATCTGTTGTAACGAATTAGTCATATATTTTGCAACAGATAAGTCATATATGTTGCAACAGATTACTCATCTGTGCAACAGATTACTCATCAGTTGGATTCACGTTACATATTTTATCCATTATTGAAAAAAATCAGTAGCAGATACACTCAGATGAGAAATTCAACTAAAAATTATAATTTTACTTACTAAAATCAAATTTGACCTAAAAATATTTGATTAAGTAGCAACAGTAGCGGTAACAACAACAATGTTCAACAACAAAAAGATAATGATGCTGAACAAAAAGAGATGATGATGAAGAAAAAGATGATGATAATGAAGAAGATGATGAATAAAACAATAACAACAATGATCAACAAAAATTGTGAAGAGAAAAAACTCTAATAAATGAGAAGAGAGAGAAATATATCTTTTTTTTTCATTCATTTTTAGTTATATTAAATTTTATATTAAATCAAAATATAAATAAAAAAACTTATAAATAATTATCATCTCTACTCAATTATTAATATGTTGGATCGTGGATAAGACGGGAAGGTAGTACCGTCTGTTCCGGTAGCCTTTTCACCCAAAAATCGTTTTCACTGAAATCATGGTCTCTCTCTCTTCGCTCGTTTTTCAAGACAGTTTCTAAATTTATTATTGTCACAGTAGCACCGTTATCTTAAACTATCATCTCTTCATCTCTATCCGCCTTTCAACTTGTGTAAGTATTCCAAATATTCAACTCTATTTCCTTGTTTTTTTAAAACTGTTTTGATTCTTTTGTGATTGGATTATGTGATCATTGACTTATCTATTAGTTATACTCTGTTTTAGCGTAAGTATTCAATTGGATATGGTTTTGGATCTCTTAACATGTCCTTGTTTTGGTGATTTGATGGAAATTTGGTTATGCTTATCTTATGTCTTTTGTATGATTAGATGCTGATTGCACAAAATTAAATGTTAAGAACTTGTGTATAAGCTTTACACAGATATAGTTACAATTGATGAAAAGGGAGGTAGAGCGATTTACAGGTTTACTGGCAAACAGTCAGAAAGAGAGGATGAATTAACAATTTCATTACAGAATATGTTTTCAAGTGTTTGACCACCTTCTAAACCAGAGGCGGAGCCAGGAACGAAGAGGTTCCATATTCGAAAAAAAAATTAGGATTTCAACTAATGGTTCATATTTAAAGAAAACTTAGTCGAAGGGTCAACATCTATTATAACCACATAAAAAAATAATTTTAATCATGTATAAATAATATATTTTTTCGTCGAAGGGGTCGGCCGAACCCCGAACAAAAGGCCGGCTCCGCCCCTGTTCTAAACGTTTAATCGGTTGCAAGGTCACACTTTTATTGACTTGATTGTCTTTTTTTTGTTTTTTTGAAAAAAAGAATTGGTAAATTTTTACTCTGCCCATTCCAAAATAATTAAATTGCTGTGATATGACACATCCTTTAAGAAAAAGATAAGGACATAATTTGTGGACTTTCCACTTTTATCCTTTTAATAATTCATAACTTATTCTCTTAGAAAATGTGAAGTAATTAAGAACCTCATTAAAAAAAAATTTCAACAATTCTCTTGGACTTTGAAAAAATCATTTATTTTGAACACTAAAAAATACCTTTACAATTTAATTATTTTGAAATAAAGGGAGTATTCCTCAACATTAAGGATATGCTGGTCACCTCCAAAATTTACAAAGATCCTAATAAATCTACAATTTAATCAGTATCCTCTATACGCTATTGTATAAGCTTAAAGAATAATATTGACTTAATTGTACTTGTTTGTCCTACTTTTCTTTTAGTCCATTTTAAAAAAATAAAATGTCTTTTTCCTTTTCAAACAACTTTTTAATTTCACGTTTCCCATGATATGCTTAAAAGTCTCAAGCTTAGATATATTTGGGTACATTCTACTTATTTTTAATTTAAGACCACAAAATTCATAAATCTTTTTATATTCTTAAAACTCCATGTCAAGTCAAAACTAGAAAGACAAATTGAAATAGAGACGTAGTATTATTCTTTGAAAGCCCCTTATTCTTCTTTTAAGGGCAACACATGAGATATATTTATTTTTATATGGATGGTGGCGAGCAGTGGAGAGCCAGAAATTCTAGTAGGGATTAGGGATTCAAGAGAATGTAAAACTTTTTATGTCTAGAAGAGCATCGTTAATCTTTTTATGTCTAGAAGAGCATCATTTATGTTGAGAGGATTGGACAGGTTATATATGTACCAAATGTAAATACTTTTATCCTACCTCAGGGAAGTACTAAGTTGTAATAAGGGATTTAAATCCCTGTTGTTGAAAAATTATACTGCGCAACTAAAAATTTTTTTTTGGTTATATCTCCTTGACATGAAGATAAATTCTATCATATTAAGTTGTTGCAGGTCATAACCTTATACTTCCAATTAGGACATTCTAGAATTCTATAAATTCCTGGCTCCGCCACTACCTAGATGTATTATATAATTTTCAGATGGAAGGGATTCGATTTAATCCCCTTCCTTACCTTTAGCTCAGCTCCCGGTGACGAACCTTGAACTTTTATTTATGCTAACTATCAGTTCCTTCTCACTTTTAATTGCACAATTATGTCTTTAACACAATAGATTTCCTTGATGGATCTCACTCGTCTGATAGTAGTTTCGAGATGTTTTTAAGTAGTTTAGAAGTTTTGGTTTTAGAGGTACAAATTTACTCTCTCTTTTTTGGCAGGGCAAAATATTTGCCTTGAAACTTCAGGTTTTGATATTTGTTGACTTGCTAGGTAAAGCATCAATTGATGTTAAACCAACGACTTTGTAGTTGTAAAATTGTGCAAATGTGAAGTCTTGGAAATTCTTTTTAATGTTTCTTGGATGTATTTGGTTTTTGAATGTGGTTCATGGTTTATTAGCTCCTAAGCTCTACTCTCTATTCATTTTTTTTTTTGTTTCCCCTCTTTTTCTTTCATGAATGTGAAGTGTATTGGGTTCATTTCCAAAAAATGGAAAATAATGAGGAAGGGGAGGAAACTGCTCCTTCTAGAAATGAGTGGGAAGTGGTATCGCTCGCCGAGTCAACATATGCTGCTGCCCCTGATTCAAGAAAGGTTGATCTCATTGATGACAATAGTGCAGAGTTTGTAGCTGAAACTTCTGATCCGATGATTATGTCGGGGCACTTTGGCTTTCCACCAAATCAGCATGAGACTGCAGCATTGCCACCAGATAATGATGAGATTCTCAATGAGCAGGGAAGAGAAGATGCTACTCCTGAATTTGTTGCTGACAAAGGGATTAAGTCAGATACACATGAAGTAAATTCAAAAACTAAAGGATTGAGCACAATGGAATTTCCTGGAGATCAAATGTTCAATGAAAAGGTTAGCATCTTATCCTTAAGCAGTGCAGAATTTGAAGAAGATGCAGTCTTGCAGGGGTCAAGTTTGGTGGAAAAAGAGCAGAATTTCTTTTGTTCTACTGCATATAGTTCTTTCCATAGTGAAGAATCCATGGGTGTGTCGGAAACAACAGAAGAAATCAATATGCTTGCAGAACCAGTTGAGCCCTTTCACCAAGGTATAGACTCTTTCGTATCTGATTTGCCAAAAGCTAAAGATGAAGATAACGACGATGCAGAAAATCTTCCTTGTCAATTCTGGTGGAAAAGACGGGCTGTTTCACTTATTGCCCATGCAAAAGATGCCAACACATTCTGGTCCATTGCCATTGCTGCAGCTGTTATGGGCATTGTGGTTATTGGCCAGAGATGGCGGCTAGAAAGGTGGCAGGTGCTGCAAATAAAGTGGAAGTTTGGAGGCCATGATGAGGTAAGTTTATTGCAGTTCTACTTGAATATAGTTCAAACTGGTGTATTCACTGATTTGATCATATTCGACCTTGCGTCTGACATTGTTAGGTGCTTTCACCAATCAGCTAAATAGATGATTAAGTGATTGATTATGTAGCTTTTGTTGTAATTCTTTTGATTAATACCTCCTTGCAAAAGAGGTGATTATATCATTTCAGTGCTTCCTATGTTGGTGGTAGTTTCCAAATCAGAGGAAGAAACGCCGACTTATATTCCAGTTTGCTAGATTTACATATTATCCTTTCAGCTTGGTTGCAGGCCAGTTGTCTTACCCAACAAACCCAATATTTTTTTACTTTTAGCTTTCCGCCCTCCAGGCCTCCAACCTCCCATAGCTCAAATTCTTTTCTCCTCTGTGTCCAGGTTCCATGTCTTTCATTTCAAATAATAGTGGCCCATGAGATATTTGCAGACACCGTATAAGAAGATAACTTACCTGCTCTTTCACCTTTTTGTTTCTTCCTAAGTGATTCATCTTTTTACTGCGTGAATCCATTGTAATTGCCTTGAGCTGTGGGTCTATCGGAAACAACCTCTCTATCTCCAAGGTCTGCTCTGTACACTTTACCCTTCTTAGACCCCACTTTGTGGGATTACACTAGGTATGTTGTTGATGTTGAATCCGTTGTTATTGAGAGATTTTATCTTTCAATACCACTATGATTGTGGTGATGTTGAAGTATTATTCTACTCCCCCTGTGTGCATATTTGTGTTTCCAGGATATGTGTGGGATATGTATTTTATTTTGTCAATCTTTTGACGTGAGATCCTTTAGGTTGGTACATGTATCCTTATAGGTGGGATTGGGAATGGAATGAAATAAGAAACTGTTATATAAGTGGCCTTTTAGGCGGTGAAAGGGAGGTTGGATGATATGGAAGCGAGAGGCACTCAAGGTGAGTTTTTTGTGTGAGAGTAATCATCTAGAGATGGAATAGGAGGGAGATCGACAGAAAGTGGGAGATACTAAGGCATCTATGAAGGTAGTTTGCCTTACTTGGTGCACGTATGAGATGCAATGCTAACAGTTGGTAGTTCATTGGAGAAGAGGTGGATTGGGGTCAGTAGCTCGTGCAAGGAGTGGGAGAATATCCTACTAGATGGAAAATTCACGGCTCAACTTCGGTAGTAGATTTTTCTTATTGAGCTTGATTCTTTCAGTATTTGAGATGCGATTTGAGTTTATGTAACCTGCTAGTTGAATTTCTTTCCTTGCTGCCTAGAGTATTTATTCTTTAGTTGGCTGAAGTAGGTTTATTTTACAAAGACATGGGACCTGACAAATGCAATTGGTTTTTGGAGGGGCCAATGCCATGACAAAGCTTTGACTCTGCTGCTTCCTTTTGATCTAACCAATAACCCATAGATAAGTAGGACAAAATAAATGCCTCTTTACAGTTTAGTGATCTGTTCTTTTGATTACGAAAAATTTGAAGAAAAATTTCAGCCAAATGGTACCTTCTGAGAGCCTAGTCTGTATAAACTAAAGTTGAAATGGCCAACAGTTAGAAAACAACGCTGAACTAATGAGGTACACGCAGGTGATTTCTGTGGTTTAAGATTCTTTTAAACCATATTACTGTATTTCATATCTGCGCCACAAAATATTTACTTTCTCTGGTAAGTTACATCATTGGATTCACCAACTTGTCTTCTTTGCATCGACAGAGAATTAGCAGGGCATTTATTAGCCCCATGTCCCGTCTGAAAGAAGTGATGATTGGGAGTGGTGGTCGTGGTGGTTCCTTTACCCGAGGAAGTGCATCAATGCAATATTAAGAAGATGATGACGAAAATGAGTTTGTCTGCGTGCAAGTCATAGCTTAGGTTTGATTTTCAGTGTACCTAATATTATTTACTTTTGATTGGGTTTAACTTGTGGATATGTTGTTATGATGGGGTTGTAATGGTGGAATCTACGAGCAAGCACGTCAAGTGACATTAATTAATGGATTATGGATTATGGATTAAAAACAAGTAAATTTTGTAATCCGTCTCTAATGTTGATTCCCGGAATTGACAAAATTGTGCTCAAGATTGAAGCTATCTTCTGGAAATTTAAGACTAATTTAAACAAGAGAATGTTTAGTATACAAGTGATATTCTGAATATCTTTGTCAATAATTTAAGATGGGTTTCAATTTTATAGTTAAGATAATTTTGTGTTGCAGATTCTTAGAATTATTTATCGTCAAACTTATGACTATATCGTGTAAAACCGATAACGAATAGGATGCAGCACAATATCTACTACTTTTTCTCGTCTCTTTGTATTGTTACTATTGTTTGTTTATTTGTTTGTTTATCTAAATAATATCAATCATCAACTTCGAATTTTCATCTCCAAACAAGAATTTCAAGGTTTAGAACTACGGTGTTCTTGGTAAAATTTACTTGCAGCACAGGAATTCATTTGAAGATCTTGGAGAGATTTTCAAATATAAATTGCAATGCGTTTAAAACGAAACGAAGAAAAAAGCCTATGTTTAATCAAACTTTTGAAAACGTGAATAAACATTAAACATCAGCCATCTTTTTGGTTTTCGTTTTTTGCTAATATTTGTTCGGCTTAGCTTCTTGAAGCTCATTTGATGAGCTAGTTAAAAAAATCATTTGATTACACAATTTGTCATTCGAATGAATTGTTTTTTTTTTTTTTCTCTTTAAGTGAGTTTTTTAATCTCTGTTGGTACAAATCATTCATGTCTTAACAGATTAAAGAAACAAAATTGCAAATGACCCTCAAGAGGTCAGGAAAACACATGGGATGATCTCCAAAATCGGTAGCTTTGTACTTTTGTTCTCCAACAATTTTTTTTAAGGATAAATTACCCAAATCTCATACTTAAAGACTATATTTCATAATATTTCTTACTTTTTTAAAATTTACATAAAATCCCATTTTTCAACTTTACTCTTGATATATATCAAGAAAACCGCACATTCTATTTTTAGTCCATCATTAACTCATTCAAGATTTCCTTCCCTAAAATATCTCCCTAATTATCAATAATTAAATCATCTTCCTTCCTGATTTTTTTTCTTCCATTAATGCTTAAATCATCTTCCTTCCTGATTTTTTTCTCCTCCATTAATGCATGCAACTTTTTTTTCCTCTCCTAAAACCTCTCCCATTTTTTTTTAAAATCTATTGATACATATATAAATTTATTTAGTTATTCATACATGTTTATTTTTTTAATGGTGATTCATATGAATGATAAATATGATACCATTATATGAGTATTATGGTGATTCATACGATAAATACATTTTGTATGATTTTAACGGGTGATACATATGATATTAATGGGTGATACATATTGTATTATGGTGATTCATATGGTAGATACAATTATTGGGTGATTCATATGATATTAATGGGTAATATATATGGTATTATAGTGATTCATATGGTAGATACAATTATTTATTTCAATTATTGGGTGATTCATAGATATGGTATTATGGTGATTCATATGGTAGATACAATTATTTATTTCAATTATTGGGTGATTCATATGGTATTAATGAAAGGTAACAGTGTAGTCAGTGTTGGAAACAAATATAATAATATTTTTTTAAAAAAGACTAGAAGCAAAATTGAAACACAATTAAAATCAAATCTAAAAAAAAAAAAGACTAAAATTAAAGACGAAAAAGAGAAAAAAGACCAAAAAAATATATCTTTCATAATTAAAGACGAAAAAGAGATACATAATTAAAACACCTAAATTAAATCTAAAATAAAAAGAAAAATTAGATATCTTTCCTTAATAAAAGAATACAATGAATAAAAGAGAATTTTTTATTTTCTTAAATAAATATCTTGTTAGTTTCAAATGTATCACTTTTTTATATGTATCACCATCTAACATATGTATCACCATTTTAAAAAATCGAGATAAAATATAATTAACAAAATAGTCAAAATTTTATGTAATATTACTTAAAGATTCAGAGATTTATGTAAGTTACTTTTTTAAGTTGAAACAACCTTCGCTCCTTTACCGACATAATAAAAGTACGCTTTTGCCTTTAAATTGCGTCTGCTCTCCCTATCACATCTCGCTCTCTGTTGAAGCTCGTTTTCTCTCTTTCCTGCCCTCTTTCAAGAGATCTTCAATTTCCGTGATATATAGAACAATATGGATAAGTTTTCAGTAAGTTTTTCATTTTCAAGGTATTATATTTTATGGTATTGTATTTTTTTTGATAGACTTTACTTGAATAGGATTTTTAGGGTTGTAATTAACTTTGAATTAGATAATTTGGGAAAAAAATTTCATAAAAGCACAATTTAAGATATCAAAAATACTAAAAATTCTTTCAATTTGAAAATATTACAAATATTTCTATTTTTTCTATTTTAAGCTAAAGGTAAAGATACATCTTAAGAGAGCCTTATTTTTGCTGCATTAAAGTAGTGATTTCCTCTCATCAACTACACTTTTAAGGTGTGATTTCTTGCCATTATTATCTCAACTTCTTCAGATATTTAATAATAAATATTTAATGATTTTTAAATTGTGCAAGTTTTTTCCATCTTTATCTTTAATTTTCATCTTAACAAATTCAACAATTTCTCTCAATTCTAAAAACATTCATCCATAGTAAACTTTCAATCTTTTTTTCTTAAATTAGTTTGTATTCACTGTTGTTGAAAGTTGAATAATTTGAAGTATTGAGCAAAAATCCATAAAAAAACAGTAATGATTCCATTATGATGAAGAATTGACTAAAGAATTTGAGTAATTTGAAGTATTGACTAAAGATTTTTGTGAAAATCGATCGACAAAATATCAACAATCCCGTGATGATGGAGAAATTAAAGAAAATACTTAAAGCACAACTTAAGATACATATTTGGTCACGTATGATACTTTTTCATATTGTATCTTTGAGTATCTAAATGACACGATCCGACCTGGCACCTTGTCGTAATGGGCGTCGCAAGTTCGACTGGGACTAGAGACCACCCACGCTATCCACCCCAACCTCTAGCTGCCTGCCTTGAGTTAGCTGAATTTTAAGAATATAACAAAATAGCGTAACAGTTCACATGAAGACTCTCGGATAGGATTACAACCATGACCAACCCAACCAAGTCCAACCATCCCATACCAACTATCCAATCATACCAAGCCAAACCAAAACCATAAATCTAGCCATAACCAAATAAGTTCCATTAATAATAAAATATATAATTCAAAATAAAATACGATGAAATAGTGAGAAATTATGTTCAATAATGTCAGCCCCAATACCAATGCTAATACTAAGCCCGACACCAATACCGATCCCGTCCATTCTAACCCATAATAGTTCCACAAAATCTCTAACAAAAAGAGTAATAAAAATTGGTTGGGAAAATCCCCCAACCATATCCAAAACCAAAATACATAAGTAATCCAAAGTATAAAATAACATTTATGAAATGGAGCCTTCCGGAAAGATAAAAGCTCACCACTTCAATCCAAAGCTGACCCCCGAATACTAAGTAGGAGAAGTATAACAGCCTATTATTGCATCGCGTGGGGATACAGTTGAAACACCTAGACTTGAACCATTGAGAACTAACTTCATTTTTATGTCTCTGAGTTGGGTACGAATAGAGACTTGAGTCGTACCTTTGGTCATGACTCGTACCTACTTTTACTACCCCTTTTGTACCTTGATTAGTCTATAAGGTTATTATACTATTTTCTGTATAACATGACCTCCCATTGGTTGTAAACAATGCATACGAGTCTTATAGTACTCAATCATATAAAAGAAAGCCTCAAATCAAGTGAACTATTTTTGTCACGAGTAAAGCTTACGAGTTAGGAGTGAGTCGTACCCTTTGGACATGACTCAAGGGTGCCCACTTATACCCTTAATAGTGTTTATCACCTAGGAGAAGCCTAAGATACGAGTTAGGGTACCACTTGTGCCCTAGGGTACGATTGCTAAGGGAGTCGTATGAGGGAGTCGTAGCCCTGGACAAGGACACTTTTAAGCTTTAAACTATGAACTTTTTGGTCATTTTCGATGCTTAAAACACTAACCCCTCTCACTATATAAGGCATGGTATCCTCCTAAGTCTTCATTTACAAGACTCAAACACTTCAAAACACTCTAAAAGCTTATTAAAGCAAGATTAAAGGCTAGGGTTTGAAGAGAGCTTATCTAGTGGCAAGAAGAAGACACGATTATTGGTGTGTCACTTTGTTTAAGGCATGTATCTCTTACCCTCTTTAAATATATCTAAATCCATGTATTTCACACTTGGATTAGTAAGTATACATTGTGGTTTTGAAATCAAATGAAAAGGGTTTTGTCGCCTAATGTTGTATAGTGTCGAATCTTGCTTAGACTTATGTTTTTATGTTATCTTGATGATAAATTAAATGTGTAGGTTCTTGTTGTATGTGGATTAACATGAGGGTCTTGAGTAACCCTAATCTTGATAATATAGACTATGAAAATGGCCTTGTTAAAGGTATGCACCCAAGGTGTTTGTGAAAATGTCTAAGTGAGTTGTCTAGTCATATGTTGTTGATGTATTAAACTAGGGAAATGGACCAAATTAACATGTATGAATGATAAATAACGTGTTAAGGAAATTATGAACCATGTGTGATGAAATTGATAACCTTGGTTGTTAGTTAATAAAAGGGTAAAGTCCCTAGATATAAAAATGAACTCAAATTGTGGGTTGAACCCAAGTGTAGTAAGAATGTGGCATAGAATTATTGTAAGGTTCTTGATGACCATAACTTGTCTTGTATGTTGAATTAAGTGAAGGCATTGGCCTATTGAGTGGTTGAGCAATGTAGGCTCCCATAAAGACCATGTGGTCATGTATAGTGTTGAATTGGCTGAAGTGGTTAAAGTCCTTAAATGTTGTATTGAATGTATGTTGATGCATGGGCAAAGGGTTAAAGTCCCAAATGCTAACTAATGATAGTTGTAGTGGCTTGAGGTCAAAGTCCCTTTCCTTATATGACTGCTTGAGATTGAAGTTCCATGACTTATGAATGGATTGAGGTTGAAGTCCCTTGACCAATGATATTGCTCAAGGTTAAAGTCTCTTGCTTAAAGAGATCTCTTGAGGTTAGAGAACCTCATCGAATGGAATAACTTGTGGTTGGTGTCCAAATGTAGCATAAGGTTAGAGTCCTTTTCCTAATGTGTGAGCATGAGGTCAAAGTCCCATGTACAATCAAATATGTGGACATGTGGTTTAAGTCCTATGTCCAATTGGATGTGAGTATGGTTAGAGCCCTTTGTTTGAATGATTGCATATGCAATTAAATTCCTTGGCTAATGAATGAGTAAGCATGGTTGGAGTCCCTTGTCTAAGTGATGAGAATGTGGTTAATGTTCTATGCATTATGTGCATTATTGAACCTATAAGTATGGAGGGTTGGATTCCCCCACTTCTTGTCTAATAAATGAATGCTTGAGAATGATGATGAGCCTTGACACTTTGATTTGCATGTGATATATCTATATGTATGGATTAGTGTATTAATGAGATAAAATATGATATATTGACTTGATGTTGATTGATGATGATATTGTATGACTTATTCTTGAGTTACATGCTGCCGTTCCAACCGCTAACCATATCCGGATGCTATGTCCCCATGCCACATAGGGGCTGGAGCATCTGTTTCTCTTACTGCGTAGTGATTAGTAGATCAAAGTAGTTCATGCATTGACTTGAAGTGGTGAGCTTCCTTACTCCCAAAGATCTTTATCTCTTGGTCTTTTATGATTTGACTTAGACTCATTTAGACTTGGTTTGGCTATCGTCGGGAGCTTGTCCTGACATATAAATTTATTGACTTTAGTGTTGTATAAAGGTATTGTGAACAACTATGAACTTGGGTGTGAGTTAGTTATAATGAATCTAATGTTGATTTATGATATTATTTCCATAATCTTAACTTGTGAATTGGAGTTCCTTCGACTCCTATTGTATGATAAAATATTGGGTTGAGTTATTGGGGCGACCTCCGATTCATGTAAGCTTAGGGTGCCCATATGATATGGACTGGGGTTTGGGTCGTGTCAATTTTATATCAAAGCCAGGTTTATGGTCAGTTGGGTGTTCACAATTTCGTGTCAAGTAGAGTCTCTTTTATAGGTGTGAAGCGTGCCACACTTATAAAAAAGGGGCTATGAGATATCTTAGGAATGTTTCCCTTTCTTGTGTGTCAATCTCAAGCTATAACATCTAAGGTCTTGAATTCCCCTAATTTCGTTTCCTATCTTTTAGATCATGCCTTCAAGGAGATCTGAGACTCAGGCAAACACTTCTGCCCCAACTGAGGGTCCTATGGATGAAGCTCGTCTAACTTTTGAAGTTTAGACCTAGGCTAGGGATGCAGCATCTGGCTATCCTTGTGGGGTTCCTCCCACAAACCCTACTTATAAGAGTAACTCTCCACGCCGGTCCCCTCAAAAGAATGCTTCTAATGTGGAATTTTATCGCTCTATCAACCTCTTGACTCAATTGGTGGTCTCTCAATCAGAGCATGGTACTCCGGTTATCATTTCTTTTGAGGCCATATGAATTGGCCAATTTATGATGTTGAGCCTTCCTATGTTCATGGGTACGAAGGTCAAGGAAGATCCTCAAGGTTTCATCGATGAGATGGAGAAAATTTTTCAAATCATGTATACTTTGGAAATTGAGGGCGTTTTAAAAGATGTAGCGTACCAATAGTATAAAGGGTGGGAGTTTTCTAGAGGTATTGATGCTAGTCCGGCTTCATGGATGGATTTCTTCGAGGATTTCTTAGACCGCTTCTTTTTTCAAGAGTTAAGGGAAGTAAAAGCGGAGGAGTTTGTGAACTTAAAGCAAGAAAGGATATCTATTCGAGAGTATGCCTTGAAATTTCATTAATTTTCAAGGTATGCTCCCGAGATGGTTTCTAGCATGAGGTCTAGGATGCATAAATTTATCTCAAGATTATCCTGTGAGTTATCTCGAGAGGAATATGGCCTTTTTGATTGAGAATATGGATATCTCTAGATTGATTATGTATATGCAATAAGTAGAGGATGATAAAAAGAAAAAAGTTGAGCTTAGTGAGAGGTAAGGCAATGATTTTAGGGCTTCTGAGAATAGTGGTGAAAATAGTGGCAAATGGCCACAAAAAAAGTGGGGGAGTTTGGGTTCATTCTCCTCGGCTAGTATTTTCACTCCTTACCCGAAGTCATCGGGTGATCGTTGGTCTCTATTTAGTGGTGGGTTTCGGGCATCGGGTTCCCAATTCTAGGCTAGTGGTGCCCAGTTGGCTCCACTTCGCCCTTCTTGTAGATTCTATGGTTAGATTTATCGTGGTCAGTGTAAGAAAGGGAGAAATTGGTGTTTTCATTATGGTCAGGTTAGGCACATGCAGTGTAAGTGCCCCTCTCTAGCAGCTTCTTGGGCCATCAGGGCCCCTATTGCTACTCCACCTCTTCCCACACAAAAAGGTGCTATGTCTACCTTTGCTTTTATTTTTGTCACCAGTGTTTGCTGAAACTGCTTGTATGCATTTGCTACTCGCCAAAATTTTGAGGTGTCCCCCAAGTTTTTCACGGGTATGTTGAGACTCTTCTCCCATGATGTGTATTGTTTGCTTGATCTAGGGTTTAATCTTTCCTATGTGACCCCGTATGTGGCTGTGCAACTTGATTGTGGTCTTGAGAGTCTATCAGTTTTTTTTTATTTCTACCCTAGTCAGAGATCCGGTGATTGTTAGAAGGGTCTATAAGGCGTGTGTGATATTTGTTGGTGATAGAGATACTTTTGTAGACTTGATAGAGTTAGACATTGTTGATTTTTATGTCATTTTAGGGATGGATTAGTTGCACTCTTGCTATGCTTCCTTAGATTCTCGGACCCATCGGGTTATGTTCAAATTCCCTAATGAGCCGATCATTGTATGGAATATGGTTCTCTAGTTCCTAAGGGAAGGTTTATTTCTTATCTTAAGGCTCGAAAGTTGATTACAAAGGGGTGTTTGTATCATTTAGTCTGAGTTAAAGATTCTAAATCGGAAGATCCACCCCTAGAATTCATCCCCGTGGTGAATGAGTTTCTCAAGGTGTTTATCGATGATCTTCCCAGTGTTCCTCCCTATATGGAAATTAATTTTGGGATCGATCTTGCTTCGGATACTCATTTGATTTCAATCTCTCCTTATAGAATGGCTTCGGTAAATCTAAAAGAGCTTAAGGAGAAATTAAAATACCTCCCAGATAAAGGTTTTACCCACTCCGTGTTGTTTGTGCATAAGAAAGATGGTTTCCTTCGTATGTGCATTGATTATATCAGTTGAACAAAGTGACCATAAAGAATAAGTATCCTCTTCCTAGGATCGATGATTTGTTTGATCAATTTCAGAGTGCGGAGTGTTTCTCTAGTACTGATCTTAGATCAGGTTATCATCAACTTAAGATTAGGGATGCAGATATCCCTAAGATTTCCTTTAGAACCCGGTATGGGCACTATAAGTTTCTTGTCATGTCCTTTGGGTTAACCAATGCCCCGATGATATTTATGGATTTGATGAATAGGGTCTTTCATCCATTCTTGGATATGTTTGTCATTATCTTCATTGATGATATCTTAGTGTATTCTAAGAGTGAGGCGGATCATGTAGATTACCTCTGTGTCGTGTTGCAAACTTTGAAGGATCATTGTTTTTATGTCAAGTTCTCCAAGTGTGAGTTTTGGTTAAAGCCATAACTTTTCTTGGTCATGTCATCTCTAGTGAAGGGATTATGGTAGATCCCCAAAAGGTTGAGATGGTTAAGAAGTTGCCTAGACCTATGACTCCAACCGATATTCAGAGCTTCTTGAGTCTAGCCAATTACTATAGAAGGTTTGCGGAAAGTTTTTCCACTATAGCTTCCCCGTTGACCAAGTTGACCCAAAAGAAGGCCAAGTTCTTATGGTCTGATGCGTGTGAGGGTAGTTTCGAGAAGTTGAAAGATAAATTGACTTCAACTTTAGTTTTGACCTTGCCCAAGGGTAGTGATGGTTTTATGGTGTATTGTGATTCTTCTCGTGTCGGTCTTGGTTGCGAGTTGATGCAACATAGTAGGGTGGTGGCCTATGCTTCTAGGCAATTAAAAGTTCATGAAAGCAACTACCCCACCCATGAATTAGAGTTATTAGCCGTGGTGTTTTCTTTGAAGATGTTGCGGCATTATTTTTATGGTGTTCAAGTCAACATCTTTTTCGATCATAAGAGATTTCAATATGTGTTTACTCAAAAGGAGTTGAATCTCTGACAAAAAAGGTGGCTTGAGCTATTGAAAGACTATGATATGAGTCTTCATTACCATTCCGATAAGGCGAATGTAGTCACCGATGCTCTTAGTAGATTGTCTATGGGAAGTTTAGCCCATGTTAATGAGGATAAGCGGGAACTGGTGAGGAATTTCACTATTTGGCAAATCTTGGAGTTCGACTCGCGGACTCCAAGGATGGTGGTGTATTTGTGCATCTAGTATCTCAATTGTCTCTTATTGTGGAGATAAAATAAAAGCAAGTATTGGACCCTGACTTGATAAAGATCAAGAGTAATGTGGGTCAACACAAAGTTTGGACTTTATGATTGGTGGTGATGGTATCTTGAGGTACCAAGCTAGCCTATATGTTCTCGACGTTGATGAATTGAGGGAAAGGGTCATGGCTGAGGCTCATGGAGCCCGTTATTCTATTTATCCCGATTCCACCAAGTTGTATCATGACCTTAGAGAGTTCTATTGGTGGATTAATATAAAATGAGATGTAGCTAGATACGTGACCAAATATATGGTGTGTCAACAAGTGAGAGTTGAGCACATGAGGCCCGATCGTTTGTACCAAGAGATTGTCTTGCCTGATTGTAGAAGTGAGAGATGATTAATATGAATTTCGTTACCAGTCTTTCTAGATCCCGGAATCAATGTGATTCTATTTGGGCCATTGTTGATAGAATGACCAAGTTCGGCCATTTCATGCCTGTGAGAACTAATTTCTCCGTGGAAGAGTATGCTATGTTGTATCTTGCAGAGACCGTGAAGTTGCATGGTGTCTATTATTTCAAATCATGGTCCTCCATTTTCATCCCACTTTTGGAAGTCGTTCCAAAGAGTTTTGGGAACTACGGTGTACCTTAGTACCGTATTCCACCCATAAACGGATGGGAAAGCAGAGAGAACTATCCAAACATTGAAGGATATATTGCGGGCTTGTGTGATCAATTATGGTGGTAGCTGGTGTGACCACTTGCCTTTGATTGAGTTCGCCTATAATAATAGTTACCACTCTAGTATTGGCATGGCTCCTTTTGAGGCATTGTATGGTAGGAGATGTCAAGATCCTATTGGGTGGTACAAAGTTGGCAAGGGTAAATTGCTTGGTCCTGATTTAGTTCACCAAGCCTTAGAGAAGGTGAAAGTGATTCATGATAGATTGAAAATCGCTGAAAGTTGCCAAAAGTCCTATGTGGATGTGAGGTGTAGGGATTTAGAATTTAATATGGGAGATTAGGTATTCTTGAAAGTATCTCCCATGAAGGGAGTGATGCAGTTTGGCAAAAGGGGAAACTTAGTCCCCGGTATGTCGGTATCTACTTGATTGTGAAGAGGGTTCCAATATTGCCTATGAGTTGGAGTTTCCTTCTAGTATGGACTTCATTCACCCGGTTTTCCATGTGTCTATGTTGTGGAAATGTGTGGGTGATCCTTTCTTGGTTGTCCCCTTAGAAGATGTTGGTATCTCGAACTCTTTGTTCTATGAGGAGATCCCGGTGAGGATCTTGGATCGGCAAGTTTGTTGGTTGCGAACGAAAGAGATGGATTTGGTGAAGGTTCTATAGAGGAACCAAAAGTTCGAGGAAGCTACTTGGTAGGCGAAAGAGGACATGAAGTTTAAGTACCCGCATTTATTTCCAATTCTAGAGGCTTGTATTGGAGGTATGTGTTAATCTCCTTACTTTGATGTATTCCTTTGATAGACAATGGTCTGAAGTCCTCGAGCTTTGAATTGGATTATGCCTTTGTTAGAAAATGGATTAAAGTACCCAATATATGAAAGGATTTGTGCCTTGTTAGACCATGAATTAAAGTCCCTAGTGCATTGAATTAATTCATGTTTTGATAGATGTTTAGTGCAAGGCGGTCATGGTCAATATATTTACCCAACTTTGGAGTTGGGGTCGAATCCACAGGGAACAATGTGAGTGATGGTTAAACTAATTTGAAACTATAGCTACAAGTTGAATTCAAACAACTGGCACGAAAAGATAAAATAGGGGTTTTGGAGATTAGAAAATAATTGTTGGTCACTTTAGTTTCAGTGTTTGTAATCAAAAGTTTATGGAAAACCAAGAATTATGTTCACTAGGGATTTTGGTACTTGACAGATGCTAATAGTGGTTCAAGATTCTCACAGTAGGTAGGACAACAGGTTATCTTTATCGAAGTTATGCCTAAATGTCTCTCGACCTACTTAAGCATTTAATTTTCTAATCCTCTCGGACTTAGGGAATTTATATTTATTAACCAGACTTCACCTCAGGTTAATCAACCTTGTTACTACGTTGATTATTGAATGGAAGTTTAGTGTTTCCAAGTCCCTGTTGATAATTCACTTCCCACTATATTTGATTTATTTCTTAAGCAAATCAAAGCAGGTGTTATCTATCATTTGCAACCAATAGACAAAAATTAAAACCTCAAAATTATCAAGGAGTCCTATTACCTTTCAAATCTTGAACGCTTAGCACCTTATCAAGACTTAACCCTAGATCCTATAATTCAGGTTAAAGGGGTTTAGCCACTCATGATGTAATAATCGAAACAACTAGATGAATTCATAATTTGAAAGATAAACTTACCACAAGATGAATAATAACTAGTGATTCTTAGATTAGATCACAATAGGAATCCCAAAGTAATGATTAAAATCTCTTTAAAGTAATTGCTTTTTCAATCCAAGAAACTAGAGAGAGAAAATAACAAAAATATGTGTCTCTAAAAGATGTTCGGAACTCTCAAGAAAACCCTAAAACAAGACTTTAAATAGTTCAGCCTAAATAAGGAAACAAAATAATACAATTCAGAAGTTTCTTGGATTAGGTGACACCAATTCTTAATAACCTATCAGGAGGCTGACGACTTATCACAAATGTCGTCAGCTTTCTCTTTGGCATTTGATACTTGCTGCCTTAGGCTGACGACAAACGATGACGTCCTATCAACTCCTTAACTTATCACAAATGTCATCAAGTCTCTACCTCAGTCCTCATGTTCTGCCTTAGGCTGACGATAAATCTAACGACTCATCAGCTTCTTGACGGCTTATCATAAAATATCATCACAATTCTTAACTCAGGTCCATTCTCTGTCTGAGGATGATGAAGAACCTGATAGCTTATCACAGGGCTAACGACCTATCAGAAATGTTGTCAGCCACACTTCTCTTTGAATTTCTTCAGCTTTCAACATCCTTGCTTCCATTCTTGTTGGTTCTCTAACATATTGGCTTCTACTACAAAATCAAAGATAAAACAATCAAAAAAGACAAAATTTGCTTAAGACTTTGTAATTATTCTCAGTTAAAAGCCTCAAATGTGTTAGCATCAACTCACACATCAATGATGAGTTAAAGTCCCCAATGCTTGAGTTGCTTGATGTCTTTGAAAGTTGATGGGTTGAAGTCCCTAAGCTGTGAAAGGAGAAAGTTTTTATAAGTAGTGTGTTCGAGTCCCAAGAATAATGAGATAAAATAATTGATTAATGAGTTAAAGTCCCCAATGCTTGAGTTGCTTGATGTCTTTGAAAGTTGATGGGTTGAAGTCCCTAAGCTGTGAAAGGAGTAAGTGTTTATAAGTAGTGTGTTTGATTCCCAAGACTAATGAGATGAAATGATTGATTAATGATGATCATGATATGTGTTGTGTTGTATCCTCGTTGTGTGTTTGTTTCTAACTTATGAAAGGGTTGGATTGATGTATGTTGATGTGTTAACTTATGATTATTCTTGCCTTGCCCCTCATTCGAGGATGAATGATCCAAGTGGGGCAGAATTGAAACACCTAGACTTGAACCATTGAGTAACAACTTTATTTTTGTGTCTCTGAGTTGGGTACAACTAGAGACTTGAGTCGTACCTTTGGTCACGACTCGTAACCACTTTTCCCTCCCCTTTTAAATATTGATCAGTCCATGAGGGTATCATACTATTTCCTATTCAACATGATCTCCCTTTGGTCATAACTAATGCATACGAGTCGTGTACTACTTAACCGTATAGAAGGAAGCCTCAAACCAAGTGGACTATTTTTATCACGAGTGAAGCCTACAAGTTAAGGGTGAGTCCGACCCTTTGGATATGACTCAAGGGTACCCACTCATACCCTTAACAATGTGTGTTACCTAGGATAAGCCTAGGTTATGAGTTAGGGTACCATTTGTACCCTAGGGTATGATTACTAAGGGAGTCATATGGGGGAGTCGTACCCTTGGATGAGGAAAATTTTCAGCTTTTAACTAAGGACCTTTTGGTAATTTCCATTGCCTAAAACCCTAACCTTTTTTACTATATAAGGAATTTTAGCCTCCCAAGTCTTCATTTACAAGACTCAAACACTCCAAAACACTCTAAAATCTTATTAAAGTAAGATTGGAGGCTAGGGTTTGAAGGGAGCTCATTTAGTGGCAAGAAGGAGCCAAGATGGAGGCTAGGGTTTGAAGGAAGCTTATTTAGTGGCAAGAAGGAGACAAGATTATTGGTGTGTCACCTTGTTTAAGGCATGTATCTCTTAACCTCTTTAAATATATCTAAACACATGTATTTCACACTTGGATTAGTAAGTGTACATTGTGATTTTGAAATCAAATGAAAAGGGTTTTGTTGCCTAATGATGTATGGTGTCAAATATTTCTTAGACTTTTGTTTATATGTGATCTTGATGATAAATTGCATGTGTGGGTGCTTTTTGTATGCGTATTAACATGAGGGTTCTGAGTAACCCTAATTTTGATAATATAGACCATGAAAATGGTCTTGTTGAAGGTATGCACCCAAGGTGTTTGTGAAAATATCTAAGTGAGTTGTCTAGTCATATATTGTTGATGTATTGAACTAGGGTAATGGACCAAATTAACATGGATGAATGATAAATAATGTGTTAAGGGAATTATGAACCATGTGTGATGAAATTGATAGCCTTGGTTGTTTGCTAATGAAAGGGTAAAGTCCCTAGATGTAAAGATAAACTCAAATTGTGGGTTGAACCCAAGTGTAGTGAGAATGTGGCATAGAATTATTGTAAGGGTATTGATGACCATAACTTGCTTTGTATGTTGAATTAAGTGAAGGCATTGGCCTATTGATATGGTTAAGTAATGAAAGCTCCCATAAGGACCATGTGGTCATGTATAGTGCTGAATTGGCTAAAGTGGTTAAAGTCCTTAAATGTTGTATTGAATGTATGTTGATGCATGGGCAAAGGGTTAAAGTCCCAAATACCAACTAATGATAGTTGTGATGGCTTGAGGTCAAAGTTCCTTTCCTTATTTTATCGCTTGAGGTTGAAGTCCCTTGCATTATAAATAGATTGAGGTTAAAGTCCCTTGCCCAATGATATTTCTCGAGATTAAAGTCTCTTTCTTAAAGAGATCTCTTAAGTTTAGAGAACCTCGCCGAATGGAACGACTTGTGGTTGGGGTCCAAATGTAGCATGAGGTTAGAGTCCCTTGCCTAATGTGTAAGCATGAGGTTAAAGTCCCATGCACAATCGAATGTGTGGACATGTGGTTGAAGTCCCATATCTAATTGGTTGTGAGTATGGATAGAGCCCTTTGTTTGAATGATTGCATATGCGGTTAAATTCCTTGGCTAATGAATGAGTAAGCATGGTTGGAGTCCCTTGTCTAAGTACATGAGAATGTGGTTAATGTCCTATGCATAATGTGTATTGTTGAACCGATAAGTATGGAGGGTCGGAGTCCTCCACTTCATGTCTAATGAATGAATACTTGAGAATTATGATGAGCCTTGGTACCTTGATTTGCATGTGATATATCTATATGTATGGATTAGTGTGTAAATGAGATGAAATCTGATATATTGACTTGATATTGATTGATGATGATATTTTATCACTTATCCTTGAGTTACATGCTAGCGTTCCAACCGCTAACCATATCCGGATGCTATGTCCCCACGCGACATAGGGGATGGAGCATCTTCTTCTCTTCCCGTGCATTGATTAGTAGATCGAAGTGATTTGTCCATTGACTTAAAGTAGTGTGCTTCCTTACTCCATAAGATCTTCATCTCTTGGTCTCTTATGATTAAAATTTGACTCAATTAGACTTGGTTTGGCTATCATTGGGGGATTTTCTCGACATATATATTTATTGACTTCAGTATTGTATAGAGGTATTATGAACAACTGTGAACTTAGGTGTGAGTTAGTTATCGTGAATCTAATGTTGACTTATGATATTATTTTCGAAATCTTAACATGTTAATTGGATTTTCTTTGACTCCTATTGTATGATGAGATATTCGGTTGGGTTATTGGGGCGACCTCCAGTTCATGTGAGCTTGGGGTGCCTATATGACATGGCCCGGGGTTCGGGTCGTGTCAATAATCGCCCAAAGATGATTTAGCAGGTGAACGCTAGCATGAACTCAGGTTAAGGATAAAATAATGCCAATTATAAAATCAAGTAAAAACCATCCACAATGCATACACCCCCCTCTCCCCCCATAAATATATATATATATATATATATATATATTTATATATATATATATATAACCATGCTCGGATAAGGAATCGGTTTTAACATGCATTTGAAATCATTAACCTTGGCATGTGAAGCTTAACCATCATAAAACCACACAAAGGCTATATGAGTCCTGTGTAACCCTTTGAATGGGCCCTGATGTGTGTAGCCACAAGAACCGGAGATATCATAAGAGTAGGGGATTCTCGTATGCCCGTCACTCTATATGATACATATATATGTGTTAGGGTATTCCCAGGAACCCCTCAAATATATGTACACCAACTCCATTCCTCATGTTGGCAAATATGAGTTTCCAGTGTCTGTCCATTGGGTTCACACCTTCACGGTTAGCTATCACACCCCACCATTATTGCCTAATTAAACCATTACCAAACAACCAAACTATTGACCATTTATTAACTAAGGCTATTAGATAGTGGTATTGTCAAATCGACTATAACTTGCAAGTATTGTCCTTAGCCAAACCTTTTATTGATCAAGGGATTCCTATGTACCCATAGATCATATTATTCGATTTATTACTTGGGGGATTCCCATGTACCCCACAAGTAGGTTTATTAAGCCAAACCATCCCTTTAAACCATTCCAAAACCATTTAAGCCATTTAGGGTTCCATTACCAAGTTTAAACCATGCATAAGTTCCATTGAAAAACCAATATTATAGTGAAAGCATTGTTATGGTCATTTTATCAAACACATTGGAGGCATAGTATTTCCAAAACTAAAGTCCATTACCAAATAACTATTCCCATGCAACCAATTATCCAAAACCATCATTAAAGCATATAAAATCATAATTAAAACAAGGAAAAACTATAACCAAGCATTTATAACCCAAACCCCCTAAATTATATTTGAAAACCCAAAATCATACAACATTCAAGTCATAAAAATATTGTATAAAACCATGCGTTTAGTTGGAAATAACAATGAGGGAAGAGAACATGCCTTAAACCAAGATGATGATGGAGAGAAATCACCAAGACAAACCCCAATTTACTCCTTAAGATGAAACCCTAGCTTTCCTTGCCCAATAACTCTAGAGAGGATTTAAGGGTGTTTTCTAGGTGTTTTAAGAATAGAATAATAGGGAAAATAACTTTAAAGTGCAATATAAGTCATGGGACATTATTAGGATAAGTGGGGAAATATCTCGATCGCCCTCACTTAAACTGCATTAAATCCCCATCATAGGGTACGACTGACCCTTATAAGTTATACCCAACCTGTACGAGTGGTACCCGCCTCTCGTACCCTAGGTCTTCCCCTTTGGACCCAAAAATGGCCAAGGTATGACACACCCAAACCCAAGTCAAATTCAAGTGTACGACTGGTACCCATAACCTATACCCCTGGCAGAATAGAATCCCAAGAGAATTGAACATTGACCACCATTCGAGTCTTAGGTACGACTCATACCCTGGATTACGGCTCATGGTGATCCACTCGTACTCAGACCCAACCTAAGTCACTAAATCTAAGAGTAAGTAAAGGAAGAAAATGACTCGTATCCACCAATATGACTCATACCCCATAGTCGTACCCATTCCAGTATTCAGAATCCATTCCACCAACCAACACTAGTCAGTATACGGCTGGACCTTACCAATCGAACCCCAGTGTATGAATCGTACCCCATAGTCGTATCATGACCAGAAGCCAAAAATCCAAAAAAATTTCTAAGGATCAAAAGCCAGGGTGTTATACTAACACTGTATAATTATGTATCTCTCATATTATTTTTGTTTGTGTAAAAAATGCATAAGAGAGATACATATTAATAATGCAAGAGATACATATATAATACTTATATTTATAGTTATATCTCTTGGTATATATTTTTTAGCTTAATAGCATATGTGAGAGATACATGTTATTAGAGGAAGAGATACATTTAATGTTCTAACATGTTTAGTATGTATCTCTAACAAGATATGTTAATGTAGATATTTCTGTAGATACATCTATATTCTAAAATATTATGTATCTCGTATAAGAGATAAGAAAAGTTTTATGTGAATGTTATATCATTTTTCTCAATGTTATGTCATTTTTCTTTACCAACAAACCATGCGCGATCGGCAATATGATTCCTAACATTTAAAACTAAAAATATTGTGTCAATGTAACAATTAAATTTGACTTAAAAAAATATAAAAAAGATAAATATAGTGAAATCGCATAAAAAAAAGAAGAGAAGAAGAATGAATCAATAACACGAAAAAAAAAAGAGAAAAAAATGAATCTACAAATTGATTATGGAGATGAAATATGTAAAATTTTTTGAATTGGTAATAATATACCATCTTTTTGGGGATTTTTTTAGTTAACTAGATGATTAGATGTGTTAATTACTAATTAAATGCTGCATTAACCATTACATTTCTTAATTTAAGTTAATTAATTAAATAATAAGATGTATCATTAACTTGTATCTCACTTAATTTATATGCATCTGGAAACAAAAAGAGGGATTTTATGAAATTTTTAAATTTTTTTTAAAAAATATATAAATATGGATAAACTTATCAAAGTTTTGTAAATTTTACTTATTTTGGATTGCAACTCATTATTCGATTTGAAAAGGAAATAATGTCTTATCTATGTAGAACACTACAATTATTTGTACAATTAGCTTTTGCTTTCCTGATGCTTCTTTTGCAAATCTTTTTTTATTTTTATGACTGAGTCTTACCTCTAAGGCATGATTCAGAGACGATTTTATAAATTAAGATGTAGTGACAAATATTGTCTCTTGGGGTTGTATTTTGTTCTTTGAACTTTTTGAGACTACACTTTGCTTCTTAGGCATGAGTTAAAGAGTATCTCACAATTTAATACACAATGATTTGAAAAAATAAGAATGTCTTATATATGTAGAATACTACAAAAATAGTTTGTACAATTAGCTTCTGCTTTCTTGGTGCTCCTATTGCAATTTTTTTAATTTTTTGAATGAGTCTTACCTCTAATTCATGAGCCAGAGATGATTTTATAAATTAAGATGTATGATTTAGTGACAAATATTTCCTCTTGGTGTTGTATTTTGTTCTTTGAAATTTCTAAGACTATGTTTTGCTTCTTAGGCATGAGTCTAGAGTATCTCGCAATTTAATACACAATGAACTAGTGAAAACTCTTGCCTATGGTGGTGCATTTTATTTTTTGACTTTCTTAGAGTAATATCTTACATCTAAGTAAACATTCATTTCTTGCCTCTAAGATGATTTTATGACCTTAAGTTTAGCCTATAATAGCAAATATTGGAGATTGAAAATGACTAGTACTTTATTAAGTGTACTTCAAAATGCATACTGTTCAAAATAGTTGCTTAAAATGTAATTACAAACTAGACGACTTGTTCAAAGTATGCATATCATGTTTTAAATGTCCTATGTTTTATCTGCCCATCTCATTCGATTTTCATCTTTTTAGAGTTACTTGTTGATCGCATGAAGGGTAGCTTCAATTGCTCTGGATATGGATGATCTTATATCTTCCTAATAATAGTTGCTATCAATTTTAGCTATCATATTTTGTACCTACTAAAAGACATGTCTGTCCATATGTACTTGCTAACTCAACTTTTTTTTTTAAAAAACTATAGTTTCTCTATATACTGCCTTCCTATGAAAAAAAGTTTAACAAAACTCTTAAGTTTTGCACTTAGTCTTGCATTATACATAATTTTGAATTTAAAAATTCTTGATAATTCAATTATTTGTAAATGTTTAGAGTGTTCTTTTACTTGTTAGTATATATGTATGTTTAAAAGCTAAAAATTATTCTATGCTTTTTCTTGTATTGCCATGTGTTGCTACTAATGAAAAAAGAGAGTGTTTTTCAGTGGATGTTACTTCTAATTCTTCGGTACTTTTTCCTTCCAGCTTAATTAACATCTATGTTGATATAAGTTTTTAGTAAAATCAATTTATCATTTACATACTTTTTACATGAATGTCTATTAGTATACTAAAAAAAAATAGATGCACTAGTTATTAACTATCAGATTATTTTGTATATATTAAAAAAACTATTACAACTTCACTTCTGATACATTACCGGGGATGGACTCTTTGTCACTCTCTCTTTCTTTAAATGATAAGATATATGTCCATTGGATCTAAGTCTTGACTCTAGGGCAAGAGTTATAGAAAATCTATCAAATTATTACAGACTAAGGTAGTGTCCGCTCTTGTCTATGGGGAACAACTTATTCCTTTATGAATTAAGTCTTGCCTCTAGGGTAAGAGTTATTTAGCATCTATCAAATTAATATAAACTAAGGTAGTATCAACTCTTGCCCATAGGACATAACTTGTATTGTGCATACAAAAACAATATTGCAACTTCACTTTCGATATTTTATCTAGGTGAACTCAATGTCACTCTTTTTTGTTAAAATAATAGGATATATGTTTATTATTTTACCGTTCAAATTGTAATTCAATTTTGAGTGTTCTAGCTTACTTTAGTAATTTATTTTTTGTAATTTTAATGCAGAGAGTGATATCTTCTCTTAAGATTCATCTTGATACTGCATTGAATGGGTTTATGAGTCGTATTACGATATTGTATTAGTCATTGCTATGATTGTATTGTCACATTATTACATTTTTGTAATATAGTAACTAGAGTCCAAATGTGATTCTATTTGTGGAGCTTCTTTAAGGATTAAATAAAACATTTGACGGAGAAGAAATTGGTATTGCAGATTTTGAAAGAAATAAGCAGAGGATGAAATGGAAGAACAAAATGTGGCTATTCTAGTAGATGAAGTCATATTTGAAACTGATTCGCAGATTTTTGTCAAACTTCATAATGGAGAAATTGATCTTTAAACAGTTCCTAAGAAAAATGATGATTTTCTTTCTAGGAAAAGAAAGAGGTACAAAGTATCAGATGTAGATGATTATCCCACCTTTTCTTTAATAACTTCAACAACACCAAATGTTTCTAACCATATTTCTGTAAATAATGCATTTTGTCCTGCTGAAGATATTGAGAAATTCATAAGAGAATTTACATTTAATTTTTTTCCTTATGAGGTTTAAAGATGGTTTCTCAAGTTGTAGTTGACAATATTTACTTTCAACTGATTTGCCATAATTTTTTGTTACATTCTTTTTTCCCGTTTTATTTTTCTTATTAGTTTATTGCTTACTTTTTTAACTTTTTGATATCAATTTTTTGATCTTGGTCCCTTTTAATGATGAGTTGATTTATCCCATGTCAAATTATATCAAGATCTTGATATACTCTCTTTCCTGAGTTACCAATTGTAACGCCCTGAGTTTGTACCCCGGACATCATACGGTGCTCATAATCCCTTAAGATAACAAACTAACCCATGACTGGTTCCTACTACAATAACTGAGTAATATTACTGTAATTATGCAAAAATAGGAGGAAACTTGCCATAAGGTTCAATACTGAATAATACAGAATAATGCTGAATATTGTATCACAATACCCAAAACTGAAAATCAATACTAAAAGAAAACTGAACAATTGACTGAAAATACTCTAATCTGAAAAATCCTCTAGCTGTTTGAACTGTGGAGTTGATGGGACAAGCCTCCAATTAACTCTGACTACTGAAAATAAACTGGAATGCTAAAAAGATCATGTCCTCGAACTATGAGGACTCACCACTACTTTGTCTGCTGAGAAACTAAACTGCTAAGGGTGCTCTGGAGCCCATACATCTGAACGTATGATATAAGACATCATAGCACAAGAGAAAAGCATGCGTCAGTACTTTGAATGTACTGGTATGCTAAGTAAGGTAGACTGAAATACATGGGTTCATATGCATGAACAATAATAACTGAATAACATGAGTATGACTGAGTAAGAGTACATGCATGAATACGTATACTGTAACTGAGATCATGATAATATTGAATACTGAGTCTGAATATTGATTAACTATTATCTAAGTATGTTGATACTGAATTACTGATAGCAGAATGACTGTATTTGATAGTCCTAATTTTGTGGAACTATACTAAGTTCTGTACTGAGCTGAGTGACTATATGTGATAGTCCTAAATCTGTAGAACTGATTTGAGTTCTATTATGAGACTGAGACTGAAACTGAGACTGTGGGATATAATTATCTAACCGACATGCCCCTCTATGAACTGATTGAGTTCCAACCTATAACCACAGTTGGAAGGGTGTCAATACCATGCCATGGGTAGAGACAAACGGTGATTTAACCCTCTCTGACAAGAAGCTCTTCCATCAACCCTTGCTGGTAGGAAAACTCAAATAAGATATATCAACCCTGATAGTATCTGGCAGTAAAATATCTCAACCTGTGCTGGCTATGTAGTTCTGTAATACAGGGATTGCTACTAAGGGTCACACCCTCTATTGATTAGAATGCCTTCATCCCTGGGTTCGCTCGGTGCTGAATCTTACTCCCAACTGAATAGAAACTGAACTGATTTCTATTCTGTACTAGGCTGGACTAAATTGTTACTGATATTACTATTTGACTAAACTGAACTGAGTTCACTAAGTTCTGTGGACTGATGGAATACTACTGAATTTTGTTAACTGACTGAGCACAGAGTGCTACTGAGGTCTAAATTGAGTACTGTGACTGAATTATGAACACTACTAAGAGTTCCTAAGTTTTTGTAACTGGTTGAGTTCTACCGATCGAGTCACTACTGAGATTACTTTGTAACTGACACTGTCTCTAAGTAAACAGCTAAATTATCGGGTATTAAATACCTCCAGGACTCGATAGCATGAAAATAAAGCATCACATGATCTTGCTTAGCATAAAAATGTACATTCTATTCATAAAGAATCTATAGGGACATTTTATCAAACACTTGCATGGCATGGGCTTGTATACATGCTAACATGATAATATTCCACTATTTAACTCTCATGGACAATTCGTCAAACACTTGCAAGGCATAATCTATGCATATAATATCAAACAACATGTGAGCAACATACTTTCCATTAGCAATTTCACAATTCAAGAGTTTTAACATAGATTGACATGATACTATACACATGATAATCGATTCCACATAAAAATCTGTGTTAATTCATGGGACAGAAATCCAATTACAACAATAGTCATAAATACACTTTAATTCCAATCAAGGAAATCATGAAATCAATAATACTAGAAGTTTAAAAAGGTTTCTTAGACTCCAAGAGTGGAAGGGACCCTTGGATGAACACTTCACTTACTTTAGTGCATGAATTATGAGAGATTGATAGTGAGTTCTTGATTTGAAATTTGAACACCTAAGGTTTTATTCTTGAGAAGTTTTGAGAATGAATGAATATCATTGCTCTCCAAAGGGTTTAATTTCATTTTATGGGGGCTGAAGGACGTGGGGAAAAAACCCAATTACCCCTAAAGATGTAGCTTTTAATAACTAAAAACTGTGTTATCAATGCGCAGATCGATGCGCCACATTGTTGGCATCGACGCAATAGCTAACGCACCACATCGAGTCTGCACCGGCTCACTAGAATTTCATTGAAGCTGAGGGAAAAACTATCTATCGATGCGATAGTCGATGTGACGCATCGAGATCGCATTGACCCACTATTTTTGGCACTCAAACATGGTCTAATTGAGGTTCAAAAATTCCAAAACTTTTTCGGGAATATCTATTGACCTTCCTGATCATGAATTAACTCAAATATCAATATTTAATGGATATAAAGGTCTCGAAATAAGATTGCCAACTTTCGAAGGCTAAAATGGCACTAAGTTTGAAGACTTAGCTAATATATTCTAAGTTTGGGACCCCTTAACAAGTTTAAAGGACTGAATTAAGCTAGAAATTTTGCAGGGTCTTACAATATCTCCCCCTTGGAAACGTTCGTCCTTGAATGAGACTAACTAAGCTGGAAATACTGGTAGACTAAATTTAGACACTATACATGCACAACAAAAACATGATTTCATAACTGAGATTACTGATATACTGGATTTCATACTGAGCATGCATATCTGATGCATGAGTACATAGCTGAACATGATTCATGGATGGATAACTGGGAATACTGATAAGTTGATTTTCTCATATATATACTGAACATGCATAGCTGATGCATGGGTACATGACTGAACTAAACTCATGAACACATAACTGAATATGCAATGGTACTGGTACCAAGTTTGTAAAGGTAATTTAAACATGGAATTGAGTAAGTTAAAGGAAAAACTATCACTTAAACTGAAAACTACTGATGAAACCAAGATCATTTTTGGAGTATGCATGATCGGGAACATGAGAATAGGACTGATACTGGAACGTGATACATAAACTGAATATCATGAACTGAACTGGGACCCTTGAATACATGGCTTACGGTTAATATTGGAACTTGAGGTTCAACTTATGAGTACCCACTACTCCAAACTGGATTCGTTATGTAAAGAGAACTGGGAGGTTTAGGGCATGAAAGCTCAGGGTTATAGTGCATATCCCCTTTGGGACATTATGTCCCCCGAAGAATATTGACTTGGCTGAGATACTAAGGAAAACTAGGGCAATGCACAAGTCACCTACGAACTGAATCGTGAATGAATATCTGAGGACTGAAACTGAGACATGATACATGAACTGAGCTGAACACGCAACTGCCTGGTTGGTCTATCTTAGAATAGTTACATTCATGAGACTTCAGATAGTGCGACTAGATGAAAGAATGGAAAACCACGCCACACAAATTTGTCCATCTGACTGCTAAACTGAATTACTGGCTTTACGGACTAACTCATACTAAAAACTTATTCTCAATTAGAGATTTTCTCTGTACTCTTTTTACTGAGTTTCCAGTAATTTATGAAGTAAGAAAATCTTGGCATTGTCTGAATAAGACATCACAACGTGGCTAGAATTTTGTAATATGAGGCGAGACCTATGAATCATCATCTAAGATAGAGTGACTAAGACTTATTAACTGCAACTATAAATTTTTTTAAGCTTAGACATATCCCTTGAATACTCTCTCAACTATACTCTCCACCTTAGTGTGACACTTCACTTGGGACTATTGAAAAATATTTGTATGGCGCTGCGCATGAATGCATTAGCATACTAACTTATCTAATTAACTGAATGACTGATAGTTGGATACTGGGTCTGCAAGACTGAACTGTACTTAGTCTGAATAACTGGATTGAAATTGTAGAGTATTACGCATATGAGGAAGGGATTGACTGAGTAATATGAGATAACTGAGCATGAATGCATGAAAAATTATATTATCTGAGAATACAAGACCAAACGTATTACATGATTCTAAAATAGTCTGTAAAAAGAGGTACTAAAATAATAATAACTAAGTAACTGGTAACTGTACGCTATGGTCAAGTGAATCTGAAATTGAACTGAGTTGCTGATCTGATTACTGGATTGAGATTGACACTATAACTAAGACTATGACTGAGACTATGATTCAAATGGTAATTGCGACTGAAAACATTATAAGGCATGAGTGCAGAAGTTATGAGCTGCATGACCTGAGTTTGGAGTTTCCATGTTCATGGAACATGATTCATACTACTGAGTAAACTGGAACTCTCCGTACTAAGAATTAGAAATGCACGTGATTCTGTGGAAAGTGTGTGAATATAAGCTGTGTTCATAGAGCTGAGACGTAAAGCAAGCGTAGGTATCGTGATGACTGAAGTACAAAACTTTGAACTGGGGTAAAGATGGGTTGGGCATCATTCCCACCCATTACTTTTCTACATATACTAATATTACTACTGAAATTTGGAAGCCTAACTTCCTGAGATATCATAACCGGATAGTTCCTGTATACCCATCGAGCTATGATAGACTAACCCACTGGGGTGGAGGATAAGAAAGGTTTTGTTAATATTTGGTTTGACTTTAAAGTTAACTATTATGCAAAGAGTTACAAAAGAAAGAGAAGCTCCTGGATATGATAAGACATAAACAGGTAAATGAGAGGTCTATAACATACCAGTAACTGCATCAGGGAAAATTTCTCGATCTTGCCTGGATTGAAGTGCATATAGCCTATTTGGGCACTGCCCACAGGCGGCGCTGGAAGTGGCACCCAGGTGACTCAGGCAACCGGACTGAGCTGAAGGACGACTGTGTTGACTTCGTACACCAGCCTTAGGATAGTCTCAAACTTTATGATCTGACTCGCCATATACAAAACACATATCACTACCGGCTCTACAATACCCTTATGATTCTTACCACATTCTTCGCAAAACGGATTAGTACAAACACCACTTACACTACTCTAGGTTTTGGAGCCTGGCGCCTTATCATGACTATCATTCTTGAACCTTGGTACTGGTGTACTAGCTGAAGATGGAACTAGGGATGAAAACATCTGACTAAACCAAGAACGGTTTCCACCCTCCGACTTTGGCTGGGCAAAACTAAAGCTACCCGTTCTGGCTCACTTATTTTCTCTCTCCTTCTTCTTAAGTTTCTATTCCTTAATCTATTGAGCATGAACCATAAGCCTAGATATGTATATCTCCCTAATAAACATTGTAGTCCTATACTCCTTAACCACTCTACCAGATACCCCAGACACAAACTTACTTATTTTGGATCTATTGTCTATTACTACATGGGGAGCATACCTGGCTAACTGAGTAAACTTGAGGGAATACTCTTTCATACTCATGCTGCCTTACCTGAGATTGATGAACTCTAACACCTTGGCTTCTTTCAGCTCTAAGGGAAAGAATCTATCTAAAACGGCCGTAGCAAACTCTTGCTATTCTATGGGCTCTGCATCTACACCCTTGTCTACCTTCCACTGCTTAAACAACATATGGGCTACATCTTGTAGCTAATATCCAGCTAACTCAGCACTCTCACTGGAAGTCACTCCCATGATATCTGTGGCTTTTTGAACCTAATCGAGGAATTCCAGTAGATCCTCTTGAGACTTAGAACCAGAGAATAAGGGAGGATTCATTCGGGTGAAGTCCCAAATCCTGGCTGCAGTAGTATTGGCCACTGGGTTGGCTAGAACACCAGCTGGCCATTCATTCTGAGTTGCGACTGAATTGGCTAGAGTAGTGAATACATCCCTAAATTCTACATGAGAGACGTGCTCATCCAGGGGACTGCCTGAATGGGCTGAGGTTCTGACTAGTCTCCCGTTCCTCTTCTTTTAGTCCTCTTTGGAGGCATATTCTGTAAACAGAAGAAAAAATATTATACTAAGAGTTTAACTGGAGCTCATGCTCACTCGCACAACATGAATACTAAAAGATGGGAAAATTTTACTAAAATACCTTGTAGCCTCCTGTCCATAAGTGTGGTGCACAACACACCCATATATAAGACTCTACTAGATGTGACTTTCAGACTTCTTAGGACACTGTTGAACCTTAGGCTCCGATACTAAGTTTGTAACACCTCGAGTCTGTACCCCGAATGCCACACTATGCTCATAATTCTGAAGGACCACAAGCTAATTCATGATTGGTACATGCTGTAATAACTGAATAATAATATTGTAATTATGTGGAAATAGGTGGAAACTTACCATAAGGTTCAATACTAAATAATACTGAATAATGCTGAATATGGTATCATAATACCCAAAAACTAAAAATCAATACTAAAAGAAAACTGAACAACTGACTGAAAATACTCTAGTCTGAAGAAGCCTCTAACTGTCTGAACTGTGGAGTTGATGGGACAAGCCCCCAACTAACTCTGACTACTAAAAATGAACTAAAATGCTAAAAACAATTATGTCCCCAAACTATGAGGACTCACCACTACTCTGTCTCTTGAGAAACTAAACTGCTAAGGGTGCTCTGGAGCCCGTGCGTCTGAACCTATGATATAAGACATCATAGCACAAGAGAAAAACATGCGCCAGTACTTTGAATATACTGTATGCTTAGTAAGGTAGGCTGAAATACATGGGTTCATATGCATGAACAATAATAACTGAACAACATGAGTATGACTGAGTAAGAGTAAAAACATGAATACATATACTATAACTGAGATCGTGATAATACTGAATACTGAGTCTGACTACTAATTAACTGTTATATAAGTATGCTGATACTGAATTACTAATAAATGAATGACTGTATCTGATAGTCTTGATTTTGTGGAACTATACTGAGTTCCATACTGAGTTGAGTGACTATATCTGATAGTCCTGAATCTGTAGAACTGAACTGAGTTCTATTCTGAGACTGAGACTAAAACTGAGATTGTGAGAGGTAATCAGCTAATCGATATGCCCCTCTCTGAACTGATTGAGGTCCAACCTATAACCATAGTTGGAAGGGTGTCAATATCGTGCCACAGGTAAGCTCTTCCATCAACCCTTACTGGTAGGAAAATTCAAATGAGATGTATCAACCCTCATAGTATCTGGCAGAAAGATATCTCAACCTATGCTGGCTACATAAGTCTGTAACACAGGGATTGCTACTAAGGATCAATCCCTCTGTTGATTAGAATGTCCCCATCCCTGGGTTTGGTCGGTGCTAAATCTTACTCCCAATTGAATATACACTGAACTGATTTCCAGTCTGTACTAGGCCAGACTAAATTGTTACTAATATTACTATTTCACTAAACTGAACTAAGTTCACTAATTTTTGTGGACTGATGGAATACTATTGAATTCTATTAACTGACTGAGCACAGAGTGCTACTGAGGTCTAAACTGAGTACTATGACTGAATTACGAACACTGATGAGAGTTCCTAAGTTTCTGTAACTAGCTGAGTTCTACTGATCGAGTCACTGCTGAGATTACTTTATAACTGATACTGGGTCTAAGTAAATAACTAAATTGTTGGGTATTAAATACCTCCAGGACTCGATAGCATGAAAATAAAGCATCACATGATCTTGCTTAGCATAAAAATGCATATTTTATTCATAAAGCATCTATAGGGACATTTTATCAAACACTTGCATGGCATGGGCTTGTATGCATGCTAACATGATAATATTCCACTATTTAACTCACATGGATAATTCATCAAACACTTGCAAGGCATAATCTATGCATATAATATCAAATAACATGTGAGCAACACACTTTTCATTAGCAATTTCACAATTCAATAGCTTTAATATGGATTGACATAATACTATACACATGATAATCAATTCCACATAAAAATTTATGTTAATTCATGGGACAGAAATCCAATTACAATAATAGTCATGAATACACTTTAATTCCAATCAAAAAAATTATGAAATCAATCATACTAGAAGTTTAAAAAGGTTTCTTGGAATCCAAGGGTGGAAGGGACTCTTAGATGAACACTTCAAATACTTTAGTGCCTGAATTATTAGAGATTTATGGTGAGTTCTTGAGTTCTTGATTTGAAATTTGAAGACCTAGGGTTTTGTTATTGAGAAATTTTGAGAATGAATGAGTATAATTGCTCTCCAAAGGGTTTAATTTCGTGTTATGGGGGCTGAAAGACGTGGGGGAAAAGACCCAATTACCCTCAAAGACTTGGCTTTTAATGACTAAAAAATCATGTTAATGACGCGCAGATCGATGCATCGCATCATTGGCATCGATGCGATGGCCGATGCCCCATATTGGTTCACTAGAATTGCACTGAAGCTGAGGGAAAAACTATCTATCGACGTGATAGTCAATGCGACGCATTGAGATCGCGTTAACCCACTATTTTGGGCACTCAAACATGGTCTAAACGAGGTCTGAAAATTTTAAAACTTGTTCGGGAATATCTATTGACCTTCCTGATCATGAATTAAATCAAATATCAATATTTAATAGACATAAAGATCTCGAAATAAGATTGCCAACTTTCAAAGGCTAAAATGGCACTAAGTCTGAATATTTAGCTAACATATTCTAATTCTGGGACCCCTTAACAAGCTTAAATGACTGAATTAAGCAATAAAATTTGCGGGGTATTACACCAACTTGTGTTAGAGTATTTTATAAGTTAGACATAGTGAAATAGTATAAATTGTTTTCCCTGATTCATGTTAAGTTTTTGAAAATTTTGTAAGTTGTATTTTACCTCTAAGGCAAGAACTACATAATATCCAATTAGTTAGACTTTGTAAAATATTATAACTATTTCTCTTGAAGTATTTGTTAACTTTTTAAATTCCTTGACCTATGCTTTGCCTCCAAGGTAACCGTAACTGGATGTTAAGCCCATGGGGCTCATCTTGTTCTTTTGAAAGTCCATGATTAAGTTTTTTCAACAAGATTCACAGAGTATCTCATAAGTTAGACATTGTAAAATTATGTAAGTTATTGTCCATGAGGCATACGATAATTTTTAAAATTTCTGAGTTGCGTTTTGCCACTAAGGCAATAGTTATATAATACTCAATAAGTTAGATTTGTAAAATAGTATGAACCGTTGCCAATGAAGTATTCATTATTTTTTGTAAATCTTTGAGCTATTTTGCATCTAAGGGAACAATTACTACAAATTATGCCTTTAAGACAAGAATTGTATTATAATCAATTAGTTAACCATTGCAAAAAAGTATAAATTATTGTCTATGAGGTATACACTAATTTTTTAAGTCATTCAGCTATGTTTTGCTTCTAAGGTAATAATTACTGCATACCCCATAAGTTACACATAGTGAGAATGGTGTAAATTCTCATCCATGACGCATTACTTGTTCTTTTGAAGTCCTTGGGTTATGTCTTGCCCTGGAATAAAAGTTATAGAGTATTTGCTAAATCAACACAGACTAATGGTGTAAACTCTTTCCCACGGGACATAACTTATTTTGTTGGAGCAAAATTTGCCTCAAAGACAAGAGTTATAAATTATTGGCAAAATGACTCAGTGGACCCTTGTACTATATCTGTTTTGTAATGTGGACACTTCTACTTATATATTTGTCATCTGGACCCTTGAACCCACTAAAAAGCAACATTTTAAGCCCTATTTTGGTGTGTGTAATGTAATTGCTGCCACGTCAGATTCCACATCATTTCCACATTATTTTAAATGCTTCATTAAATTTCACGTCATAATATCTTCATTAATTAATTTTTAAAATTATTAATCAACAATAAAAATAAAATGATAAATTAAAAAAAATTAAAATAAAATTCATTTTTAAAAAAGTAAGCCAAAAATATAAATTTAAAAAACAAAGAAAAGAATAAAGGAACTCTTACCAGATTCCCCTTTCTCTCTCTCGTCCCTTGCCATTCACCATCTCCTCTCTCGCCTCTCCATCTCTCCCTTGATTTCCTCTATCCCTCTCAATCCCCTCATTTTTTCTCTACAAATAAAGTCCTCCCAATGATACGCCTCTGGGACTGTTGCCATTATTACTAGTGGTGGCTTCCAGTTGTGATAAAAAGTTGCTCATGAGGAATCCTAATTTGCAAATTCGATGCACTATGATGCAAATTAGTTGGGGCTTTTTGTGCTAATGCATTGCTGGTAGGATTATGAACAAAATCCCTAACCCAATTTAAATTTTCAACAACTCCGGCGGTGGCAGCACCTTGACAAAAACTTAAAGAAAGAAATGTTCACCATTGACAAAACTTTATGTTTTTGCTTCTTTCCTTTGATCTACTTTGAAAAAAAGAATTAATTGAGAAATCAATCATGGGATAGAGAGTTGTTGCATTTGTTGTTTTGGTAGATTTTGTGGGGGTTAGGGGTGGTTAATTGAGGAGTTCTTAAAGTGGGTTTAAGGGGTTTTTATTGTTTCTTTGGTGTTGGTAAATCTGGTTCTTCAATTATGATCACCACTGTAAAGTTGAGAGGTAGCAACAAAAAGATTATTCCTGAAAAGCACTATTTTTTTCTTTTGTTGGACAATTTTTGACGGTTCTTCAAGTATTTCGTTCACCTGTATGTCTGTGTTTGAGCTTTGGTTATTGTTGAATATGATGATGATCTCAGAATTACTCAATTCATAACAGCTGGTGATTAGATTCTTGTTGTTTGTTTGAAAAATTATGAAGAGAGAATCGAAGAAGAAAGATTCTTGTTGTTTGTTTAGAAAAAATTGAGAAGTAAGAATAGAAGAAAAAAGAAAAACCACATCCTTTGTTTGTTTGTTTCTTGTTGATTCTTCATCTTCATCTTCTGATTCTTATTGGTTGTGTTGATTTGTTTGGAAAAAAATTTCTCAAAGTTCTATTCGATTGTGTTGATTTGTTTGTTTTTATATTGTGAATTAGTTGCACTTTGCAATTGCAATTGTGATTTTACAATGGCCATGGCAGCCGGTGGGGGTGGGGGACTAGTGGACGATGGTGGGGTGGGGTAGGGGGTGCTGGATGGGGAGGGGTTGGGGGAGGGGTCCTTTTTATTTTATTTTTTGAAAATTTATTATTTTTTAACTTTTAAAAATATATTTAAATTTAAAAAGTTGTAGTTGGAGGATTTTTTTAATTATTTTAATATAAAATTGGTCAAAAATTGACCCCCACTCACACCCCAGGCGAGTGACTACACTCTCCTTGTCCTAGTCAGCTATTTAATGCTACATAGGCAAAGTCCACGGTCAAAGGGTTTAAAAGATAGCTTTTTAGTAGGTTCAGGGGTCCAAATAACAAACATGTAAGTAGAAGTGTCCAACTTACAAAGCCGACCTAGTATAGGGGTCCACTGAGTCATTTTGCCTAAAATATTTTCTAAATTAATACAGAGTAATAGTGTCAATTCTTGCCCATGGGGCATAACTTGAAATATATTATTTTATTAGAAATCAACGAGTTCCCATATGAAAAAATTTATTTACAACAACTTTAAACTAAAAGTACGTTTATCCAATACATAAAGCTCCAGGTAATCAAAGGGGTTTCCTGATTTGGAGCTTCATATTTCATATTAAAAGCTCAAAGTTACAAAGAATTATTTAGAGCTTCACATATATTTTCTTCTCTCTTTATGGTGAAATCACAATATATATTTTAGGATTTTTAATTTTTTCTCTCTTCTCTCTTCTCTTTCTTCCTCCACATAAGTAATTCTCTAAAAAACCCCAAGTCTTGAACCCTTGAAAAATTTCTAAGGTTTTGGACTCACTAGGCTTGGTACTACTCATGGGTACCACTTGTACCCTTTGGATACGAGTTAGGGGCTTCTTTAAGGGTTCACTCGTACCCTAGACAGTGTTTTTGGCTTGGCTACTGCTCAAGATATGACTCTTCTTGGTAAGATTCATATAAAGAGATATGAGGGGTGTAAGTCCTAGTCGTATATTGCCTAAGGTGTTATCTTGTGGAGTCTGTCCTAGATATGGTTGGTGGGTATGATTTGGGGTGTCACTCATACCCTTAAGGTACGACTAGAGAGGTGTGAGTCATACATAAACTAGTAGGTAGGGTCTTGGGTACGATTTGGGGGACCACTCGTACCCTATGGTACAGACGGTAAGGGGGAGTTGTACCCCTGGACATGATATTTTAAATATTAATTCATGGTTAGTGTGTACATTCCCTACTCCTAAAACCCTTATGTACTCACATTATAAAACCTTTGGTAGCCTTCTATAACACTTGTAAAAGGATTAAAACACCTCAAATACTCTCTTAAACTCACTCTTTAAAGATTGGAGGCAAGGATTCCCAAGTGTTCTTCAAAGAGCTCAAACGTCAAGATTCCGTCAGTGAATCTTCATGTATAAGGAATGTATTCCTTCCCTTATTGTGTTTCCAACTAAAGGCATGTGTATTGTGTTTTAAACATTGATTTATGAATTATGAATGGTGGTTTTTGGAATATATGTTGGGGGTTTTGATGCATATTGTTTGGTATTGGTTTAAACTATGTTTTTACATATTTTTGGTAATGGTTTGCATATTTGGTTATTGGTTGGTTATGGTTTAACAAATGGGTATTGAGTAACCCTAATTATGGTGCTTTATCCATTGGTTTTGGTCTTCGTAAATATATTCCCTCAACATGTTTGATAAAATGCCTTAAAGAATGTTTTTACTCTATTGTTGAACTTTCATTGGGACTCTTGCATGGTTTGGTTTGGTAATGGAACTCTAAATAGTTTTGGATGGTTTAAATAGTTTAAATGATATAAATGCTTTAAATTCTTGGCATGGTCTAAAATAGTTTGAAATGGTTTAAAGGGCAAAGGTTTTGGTGGTCATGGTTGGTTTATTTTGAAAACCTTGCGAGATACATGGAAATCCCCCAAGTGAATGCATTAATGGAATTGGTTTAAATGGTTTGTAAAAGGTAAAAGGCTAAATAGTTATGCTTGTAAGGAACATGGAAATCCCCCAAGTGGTTTAATATGGTAATTTGAAAGGGCACTTGAAATTCCCCTTATACCTATATATATGGTTGGAATGAATGATACTTGCAAGTTAGGATTTGTATGATGATACCAATATTGATGGCCTTGGCTAATAAATGGACAATGGTTTGGTTATTTGAAAATTGGTTTTAATTGAGCAATAATGGTGGGATATGTAGCAAAGCCGTGGAAGGTGGAGGTCCTCGGGGGACCAAAACTGAAAATTCATATTTGCCGAAATGAAGTTGGTCTTGGTAATCGTGTGCATAATGTCATGCTATATTTTGGGGGATGTAATAATCATCCTAAGTTTTTTCCTTGGTCGTGCGGCTACATATATTGGTGCCCTTTCAATAGGGGGAGCTGAACCCATATAACTTGTGGATGGCTTAGGACGACAAAGCTACGCAACCTAGGCAAAGGTTTTTAAAGGCTGACTAAACTCGATTCCCTTTCTCAGTATGGTTATACATATATGTATGGTTGTATGCATTATGGATGGTTTTACTTGGCTTTGTAAACTGCATTATTTTATCCTTATCTTAAGTATGCTATTGTTCACCCACTGGACCATCTATTGCTTGCTTTATACCCACGATATGCAGGGACTGGCCATTCTACTTCTCCTTCTTAGTGATTGGATTTGGGGAGAGTTTATGTTGGAATGAAGTGGTGAGCTTCAATAGTTTGGAATGAATCTATTTCATGTTATGGGTTACTTTACATATCTCTTGTCTTTCATAGGCTTTGGTTTTTGGCTATAGTTGGGGGCATATCCCGACTAGGAACTCTTTGGTTGGTCTAGAGGATTTGTATGGATAGATATGGACTTGGATATGATATGGATGGTTTATGTTATATGTATATATTCATATATTGATATATATTTTTGCATTGGTTTGGGTTGGATTATGGTAGTTAAACTTAGTCGGGTTGGTCTCGGATATAGACTTATCCCAGAGTCACCACCTTAGTGAATACACTATCTTGTTATATATTCAGACATTAGCCGACTCAAGGTATGCATTTGGTGGTCGGGTTGGGTAACAAGGGTGGTTCTTAGTCCTAGTTGGGCTTAGGATTGCCCATTACGACAAGGCCCTAGTTTGGGTTGTGTCAAGTTGGTATCAAAGCTTTAGGTTTTGGTTTCATGGGGTGTTGACATAGCCATGTCGAGTAAATTCTTGCTTATGAGTGGGTCATGCACCACACTTATATTCAAGAGGCTACGAGGAATATAGGATGTTTCACTTTCTTTGTCATTCTACTTTCGGGCTATAGAGTATTAAGGTCTTGAACTCTTCTCTGAATATTTCTTGGTTCACTCTTTGGATCATGTCTTCTCAACAATCTAAAGTTGTGGAAATTTACTTGTTCTACTCAAAAAACAACTTGGATGGATCTAGTCTAACTCATGGAGCACAAACCTGGTTAGGGGTTGTAACTTTTGGTTTTCCCAGTGGAGCCCAATCCTCATCATCTTATTTTCTTAATAGATTTTGTGGTTGGTCGCATTGTGGTTATTGCAAGGGAGGAAGGAAATAGTATTTTGGTTGTGATCAGTTAGGTCTCGTGTGATGGGGATGTCCCATAAGGGTTGCCGCTTGGACAAATAGATTATTGGCTACTACCTCTAGCTTCAGCAGTGGCCAGGATTGTCTCAATGTTCATATTATTCCTCAGGAGTCCGAGGCATTTTTTGATGCCAACACTGGTATGCTTAAAACTCATTTCCTTGTGGTGGATATAGTTTACTTAGTTTGGGGTCCTCTATCTTTTATGACCTTATTTGTGGTTTTGTATTTTGGATATGGTCCCAAGGTTATTTTAGACTCTTTTCTTCTTCTGTTTCTACCCCGGTAGGTGACTCTTTAGTTGCCAATAGAGTCAATGGGGGTGTGTGGTATCTTTTGGTAGTGAAAGAGTCTTAGTGGATTTATTTGACTCGGATATAGTGGATTTTGATGTCATTTGGGGGATGAATTTATTGCACTCATGCTTCTCATTATTAGATTGTCAGACATCTTAGGCTCCCTGGTGAGTTAATTATAGGATGGAAGGAAGGTTTCGTTCCTTAGGTATTAAGAGAAAGAGTTGTATCATATCTTAAAACTAGGAGGTTGGTTTCAAAAGGGGTGTCATTATTATTTGGTCTGTGTTAAAGATCCTAACCCAGAAGGTCTTAATTTGGTTTGGTTTCGGTGGTGGATGAATTTCCTGGGGTACTTTCTGATGAACCTCATGGTGTCTTTCTAATGGGGAGGTTGGTTTAGGGTTGGTCTTGTTTCCGACATTTGTCCAAATTTCTATTCCTTCACTATATAATGGTTTTGATAGATTTAAAGGATCTTAAGAAGAAATTAAGGGATCTCTTAGATGAAGGTCTCATCGGTCTTAATGTTCTCTTTGGAGTTTTGGTTCTTACATTCATAAGGGGAATGGTTTTCCTTGGAAATGGATAGGTTGTCGATGGGTGACTAAGGAATTTGGAGTGTCCTCCCTGTGGAGTGGACCATTCTTATGTATATTCTATAAGGGTATTTTTCTAGTAGCACATGGTGGTTGGTAGATCCTAGGCTTGAATCAAGATGCTTGATTTTGATAAAAAGGTGTATGATAAGCTCAAAAGTAGCAATGCAGGAGTTGTGGAGGGAAGTTGGTAGGTTGAATAAGGTTGATGACTTGAGGAATACAATAGTGGGAGAGTTGTACCATATAGTCAGGGAGTTTAGGTTAAATAGGGGGACTGGGGATCTAGTCATTCGACATGTTAGATCATGGAGGTTGCACGTGTCCTTGTCCCTATACTTGCATTTTATTGTTGACATGAAATTGATTATTAAATTCATGGTTTTGAATGTGGGTTTAGGCACAACTGAGTTCTTCGACATGATTACTCATTTAAGTGATTTTCCATGGGTTATGATGCATTATTCGTGCTTTATTTATGTTTATGAACATTGTGGGATGCATGGGAATGTTAAATGGATTTTGGGGTACTATGGATTCCCCAATTACTTGATTTTGGTTTTGAAAATTGTATACCCTCAAAATATTTGAGAAATTTCCATTGGATATAATTTTGTCATATGATTTGACTATTCTCGAATCTTTGCATTGCATAGATGGTTAAGGAAACATGGATTAGGTTTCGGTTTGATTCATTTGAAATACCTTGGTCGCCATGGTTTGATCTTAAATGGTTTTGATTTAAATTGGAAACCTTGGAGTCAATTTGGTCTAATGGTTTTTGCATGTCTATGTTGGGCTCTAGGTAGAATTGGGATGAATAAGGTTTTGGGTATAGAAGAACCAAGTGTCCCTGGTGTACGTCTTCGATGATACCCATTAGAGCGTAGAATTGTGTTCGTTGGTGTAATGGGATGAAGGTTGGTAATTAATCTAAAATTCCCTTCTAGCGGTGGACTCCAAGGGAAGGTCGGGTTGCATATTTTGGTGATACTTTTCTCTCTCGATTAAGGGGTACTCTACTAATGTTGTGTCACGACGCCTATTAACGGATTGTGTGGGCACCTACGCTATTCTAATTAGCTAGGAGAACCCTTATTATCCAACTAAAAATATGCGGAAGACTTTTGTTTTTAAGGGAATACTGGATTAAATATAATAAGTAAATTAAATACTAATAAATAAATTTCTTCAAAAACTTCTTACAAATGTCCTTCCCTATCCCAAGACTTGGCCAGACATGTACAAGAGCTAACTATTACAACATCGACTGTCAGTAAAATAAATAATACAAGGACTCTAACATCTTCCAGGAAGAAAGTGTAGAAGTTAGTGCTGAATATCATCATCCATCTAGTAACTGCAACTAACCTATATCTAGTCTACACTCCAAGAAGGAATGTAGAAGAGTAGGGTCAGTACAACCACACGTACTGGTAGGCATCATCAGCTGACCGTGTTAGTTCATATAATCATAAAATAGAATTAAGGAAAATAAATCATGACATCTTGAATATAATATAATTCAACTAAGGTTTGTAATAATATTATTACTTTACCTATATAAGTTGCAACATCCAACTACTCTTCCAACTTCATCAATATTTTATTCGCTATTAATATACTCTAGCCTCATTAATTCACACCATCAACCACAATCCAACGCTAATACATCACTATTCCTCTTTATTCATCTTATCTTTTTTCATTTCTCATATTGATAGGAATAAACCTGTAATCATAGACAACCCACACTAAACTCTCGGTCTAACAACCAACTCTTTCTTATAATATTAAAGAATGATAACTAGCCATTTTCGTAAGCTACGAGTACAAAACGTATAAATGAAGCAAATCAACCAACATATAAGTAAGTACAAAGTTTCACTTTTTCAAATACATATCACACAATCAAATACCCAATGAATCAACAATACAACAATAATGGATCAAATAGTGCTCACAAACAAGCCACATAACCATCAAGAGTATCAATCATACTGTAAACATCCACAGACTCAACAAAAATATGTACACATATTCTATGGGACTTATTTTTGCCCAAATAGTCATGACCTACAAGGAACAATCTATGTTCGTGTACCGTACCAGTGTGGTACTCGATCCACTATATACATATCCATACCGGCGTGGTAACCGATCCAACATATACATACCTATACTAGCGTGGTACCCCATCCAACATATACATATCCATACCAGTGTGGTACCCGATCCAACATATACATATCCGTATCGGCGTGGTACCCGATCCAATATATATATATCCGTACAGGCGTGGTACCCGATCCAACATATACATACCCGTAACGGCGTGGTATCCTATCCATCATATACATACCCATACCGGCATGGTACCCAATCCAATATTTACATACCCATACCAGCATGGTACCCGATCCAACATGTACATACCCATACCGGCGTGGTACCTAATCCAACATGTACATATCCATACCGGCGTGGTACCTGATCTAACATGTACATATCTGTACCGGCGTGGTACCCGATCCAACATATACATATTCATACCAGCGTGGTACCCGATCCAACATAAACAAGTAAAATTAATATCAAATTTATATCACCTCACAACATACAATATGATGTACCAAGTTTACAAATACACTTAAAGTCATAAGACAATTCCATCAAGTAAATTTTCAATAATCATTTATTCACGTCTCAATAATCCAAACATCATCAATTTCAAGCATGTCTGAATACCAATCAACAAGTATCCAATTTAGGAGTTATCATTATCAAACAACCCACTTATTGGCACAATTCAATAAACCATCATTATCACCAATTTAGCCTCTAATGGGCATCCAATAGATATAGGATTTTTATCAATATTAAAACAAGAATATCATAAAATAAATCACAATTTAATTCTTATGAATACAAGTCACTATTGGAGCCTTAATTACTTATTAATTATTAAAAAATAATTATCTTCTTAAATACTTCAATTTGGGTTCTAACATCACCACCTATAACTAGAACATTCACGCATATCATTATCCTCTACCTCTTTCCACATAATACAATTATCATACTAATTCAAGTCATCTATCTCTTAGATATTACTATGCTCATCAATATTCGATCTTAACATAATTTTCCTCATCATATTATTGCATAATACATACAACTTAATACTATTACTATTCAACTAGATTCCTCACTAAAACAACTAAAAAATATCATGTTCATATATTGGATTTACAACAATCTCCTTTTGGACACATAACACATAATATCATAAATATCATATAATCAATCAATAATATAATTTTTGGAATTAAAGTTAAGGAATCATGTCTTTATCCACCTCAACTCCATGCCCGCGGGCCTAGACATGCTTTCTCCCATCAATTCTAAATTATGAAAATATAAAATAACACAATCTTATACTCATTAAACCTAGTCTACCTAGATGCCAAGCTTTTGGAAGAAATAAGCTGTAACAAAGATATTCTTTCCTTTTCTTCATGCCATGAATAATCAATCATCTAAAAATCAAATAATTATAAGAGTAATAAGTAATTACTCTTCAATCAAATATCTTGGGGATTGAAACCCTCTAATTCTACCCTTCATTCAAGGTCTATATCATCTCTCAAATTTAATTAATCATTAATTAGCTCTTTCAAGCTTAACCCATCTTCATTAATGGAGTTTTTATACTAAAAGTATTATCTTTATGGAATTCAATATTCCTAACCAACAAAATTCATAATCTAATTTATGAAATTCATGTTAGAAATCTTTAAATTTCATAAAGATGAGACATTTAGTATAAAATTCACTTCTAGTGGTGGACTCCAAGGGAAGGTCGGGTTGCATATTTTGGTGATACTTTTCTCTCTCAGTTATGGGGTACTCTACTAGTATTGCAGGCACTCTTATAGCACTTATACCTAAGGTTCGCATTTTGTATTCTCCTTGTTTCCTAGGTATGATCCTTGACTTTGTGTTAAGTTACTCATGGTATATATGTCTTTTTTCTTTCGGTGTTCAGTCTTAAGGCCTCCTTTTCTATATGGTTTGGTTGGGATGATTCCCCATTATGGTCTAGGTTTGTGCCTATAGTGCCATGTCTTGTCTCTTGTATCTTGCCTTAGGAGGCATGGATAACTTTTGTAATTTGGTTCCTTACATGAATTTTGTTATGTTAGGATGGTAGTGGTTAGGGACGTATGGTGATATGATGAAATAGGCAATGTAAAAGTCTCTAAGTAGGCAAGAGTCTAGGGTGACTACCAGAGTTAAGGTTTTAGAAGGTAAGGTAAGGTTGTTGTCATGGGAAATGATTAGGAAAGAAATAGGTGGTGAAAACTTTGTGAAGGTTATAAAGGGTGCTATTTCTTTTGATGGATAGATTATACCGTAGGTATACAAGTCGTAGACTTGAATATTGTGATTGGTAGATATACCAATAATTATGTTACGTACTTGAGATTGGTTGGGGGTTTCGGTTATAGTGGTTTGATATGGTTTGTCCATGTCTTTTAATCATTGTTCCCATATTATAATGGTAATAGAAGTGGGGTGGTGTTTCAGGATAGATGTATGGAGTAGATCCCAGTGGCCTAAGTTAACTCCTTTTAGCATTGGATGGGCTTGAACATGAAGGTGGTGTATATCTAGACTCAAGATCTCATAATGATATGTCTTGGTAAATTCTAAGTTGAATTGGAATTTCTCTTTAGCACGAGTCCATTCCTCTGGTAATCTATGTGTTGTATTGGAGTGAGGTATGGATGGTCCTAGATTGGTTGGTTCCTTTAGGTGGTATTGCTTTTATTGTTCTTTTAGGGAATTCCAGATGAGGATCTTGGATTGGTAAGTTTGCCAACTACGAACAAATAAGGTATGACTTTGGTAAAGGTTATGTAATGCCTCGAGTCTGCACCCCAGATGCTACATGGTGCTTATAATCTAGAGGGACCACAAGCTAACCCATGACTGATATCTGTTGTGAGCCCTGAACAATGATATTGAATTAAATGCAAAATGAAAGGTTGAAATGCCATAAGGTTCAAAATCTAAAATACTAACAATAAAATATAACATCTAAATCTAAAATACTGTCTGAAAATCTAGTCTGAAAAGCTTCTAACTGAATCTATCTGAAAGTGGAGTTGATGGGACAAGCCCCCAACTAACTCCGACTACTAAACTACCACTTCTACTAAAAATATGAAATGTTAGAATATCCTCGAATGATGAGGACTCACTACTAAATATGCTCCTGCTAGCTGAATCTGGCTAAACGCGGTCAGGAACCTGAGCATTCGAACCTATGATATGAAACATCATAGTATAGGAAATGGGTATTTGATCAGTATATGGGAATATACAGGTATGCTAAATGAGGTAATGCTGAATGTATGGGTTTATATGTATGAACAATGACTAACTGAATAATATGCAAGAGCAGGATTAGCATACATGGAGGATCTGTAACTACTGAACATACTACGTATATTGTAACTGAGTATACTAGAACTGTTCCGATAACTTATAACTGAATATACTGATAATTGTGTGACTGTATCAGACAGTTTTGAATCCATAGAACTGAACTGAGTTTTATTCTGAAGACTGAGACTGAAACTAAAACTGTGGGAGTTCTCACTTAACCGATATGTCCCTAAGTAAAATAAGGGGTCCAATCTGTAACCCCAGTTGGAAGGTGATGTGTGAGCCTATGCTAACATATTTAAAGCTTTTAACTCTAAATAATTGCAAAGTATTGAGCAACTTTAGTCGTTTCTGATTATTTTACTTTGATTTTGCAGTAAAAGTAAAGAAGAAGGGGAACCACAAATAAAGAAAGCAAAAAGCATGAAATCGAAAGCAAATAAAGAACAAAGGGAGGCTGACGACATCCAGACACGCCGTCAACCTAGTGATAGGCTTTCAAGGATGCCGTTGACCTTAAATAGAAGATAGAAGTTGCAAGAAGTTTTTTGATGACATTCATGATACACCGTCAAGATGATGATAAGGCGTAATCGTCACCATCAACCTTAAACAAAAGATGAAAGTTGCAAGAAGTTTTGTGATGACATTCATGACGCACCATCAAGATGATGATAAGACATCACCGTCGTCGTCAACCTTAGGCAGCAGAAGCTAAACTTGCAGAGAAGCTGACGACGTCCGTGATAGGCCATCAAACTCCTGATAGGCCGTCACGAGTGCCGCCATCTATTTCGAAGAAAATCTGAACTTAAATTTTTTTTCCTTATTTAGGGTTAAATATTTAAAGCCTTGATTTTTTTTATTCATTCGATCATTATCTATTGACATATCCCATAAGAGAGAAGATACGATATTTCTCTCTCTCTCTAAGACCAATATTTTAGAGCTTTGCCTTGTGATTCAATTCAAAGTATACTTTTAATTTTCTTCATCATTGTAAGTTAATCCTTTTAGTTATGAATTCAATTTTCATACTTGTTTCTTGTATCATGAGTGGTTAAACACCTGTAACCTGGATCATGGGATCTAGGGTTAGGTCAAGATAAGGTGTCAAATACTCAAGATTTAATAGGTGTTAGGATTTCTTGGTAATTCTGAGATTATAATTTACGTCTGCTAGTTGCAAACAGTAGGCGTACCTACTTTGGTTTGCTTGAGAAAGAAATCATAAAAAGTAGGAAGTGAATTATCAACAGGGACTCGAAAAGGCTTCGTTTAATAATCAGCGCTGTAATAAGGTTGATTAACCTAAGGTAAAATCTAGACAGTGCATAGCGATTCCCTAAGTTCAAAAGGATTGGGAAATTAGACGCTTGAATAGGTTGAGAGATATTTGAGCATATCATCAATAAAGATAGCTTGTGATCCTAACCACCGTGAGAGTCTTGAGTAAATTTTAGTATCTGTCATGTACCGTAAGTCCTAGTGAACATAATCCTGGTTATTTCATAAAATCTTGGTTACAAACATCAAATTCAAAGTGACAATCAATTATCTGCAAAACTTAAACCCCATTTCAGAAATAGTAAACTACCAGTGAATTAAATCGTAAACAACTTGAGTTCACACCTTATTCCCTGTGGGATTCGAACCCAACCTAGTTGGTTTTTATATTGACAATGATCACTTACACCCATTCAAGAGTGTAATTTAAGAATTATTAAAAATGGCGCCGTTGCCAGGGAATACAGTTGTAAACTGAAAGTTTATGTGTTCTAATTTACTGTTAGTTAAGTTTCCTTGATTTATGTTTATTTTTTGTTTTATTCTATTGTAGGTTCTTAGTTGTTTATTCAAAAAACAAGAAGTTTCAAAGAACCATTATTACCAATTAATTTGGAACCTCAGCTGATTGGGAGAATGGCTAAACAACAAGAGGCGAAAAAACTAGCCGCTTTGGACAGGGCTCAGGTGAACGTACATAATTTGGGTCAACAAGTATGTCACCAGAACCCCCTGATGATGAAGACTTGGGTGATGAGGAATTGATGAATCCTCAAAACCCAAGGTAAGCTAAGTAAATTACCGCACCAATGCAGTGAAATGTCAATAGAAACCGTCCAGTCTGAGGAAGGTATGGTCAACAGCCTGTTAAATATGAGGCTGATGAAGATTATGAAGGAATGGACAGAGCTGGTGTAACAGGTGCTATCATTTCTTCACTGTTGGCACCAGGTGCAAAATTCAGCATAACAAGTACCATGATCCAACTCCTGAATCTGAAGGGGTTGTTTGGAGGCTTACCTGGTGATGACCCGAACATGCATTTACTAAACTTCATCACCATTTGCAAATCTTTTGATTATCTGGGAGTGAGCTAGAATATGATCCGGTCTAGATTGTTTTCTTTGTCTCTGTCTGGAGAGGCAACAATGTGTTTAAATGAGCTAGAGCTTAATTTTATAAACAACTGGAGACAGTTGAAAGAGGCGTTCCTAGAATGGTTTTTTCCACCCTCTAAGAGGGTACATTTGAGGGCCGAAATCAGTAATTTTAGGAAGCTCCCTACCAAAGCATTGCATAAAACTTAAGAGAGATTTAAGAAGAAGTGGGTACAATGTCCGAACCACAATATGATGGACTTGCACTTGATAGAGACTTTGTACAGAGCTTTTAGATTTTTGACAAAGCCAATTGTAGACAATGTTGCAGGTGGTTCATTCATTGACCTCTCTTTTCTGGATGCTTCAGACATGCTGAATAGAATGACCAAGCAAAGTCGGGCTTGGCACACCAGGGATTCTATGGTGGCTAGTCCGACTATTTCTGGTGGTATGACTGTGGAGCAGCACAGAAGGGATGAGGAGCGAGATAAGGACATGGGCCACTTAAAGACACAGATGAACTTGCTGACCAAGGAGTTGCTGTCAGGTAAGATCGAAATGGTTAAGGCTGTAGAATCTCAGGGTACTGTTGCTATGAGTGCTGATGAGGAGGTAAACTATGTGAGTAATCAGGGGGTTTTCAAGGCAATAGCCAAGGGAACCAATGTTTGAACTTTTATGACAATCCTGATTATAAAGATAGGGAGTAGGGACATTGGAGAAGCAATAATGATAGGAGTGTTTTATATGTTTCTCCTAGAAGTCAGGATGCTGCAACAACTGGTTCCGGCAAGATGTCCATGGAGGACATGATAGAAAAGTTATTGAAGGGAGTGGAAGCAACCAACACAAGGGTAACTACTATGAAAAGTGAATTCTCTACCCTCAGTCAGTTGGTTAACTCACACTCTACTTCTATTAAGCAGTTGGAGCAATAAATGAGCCAACTTTCTGCTACACTAAATCAGAGAAAAAGTGGTACTTTACCTAGTGATACGATTTAGAATCCATAGAATGATGGATCATGTATGGAGATCACCACTCGGAGTGGTAAGATATTACTTAGCCCTTCTGTGGGCAAATATGTAGAAGACGAGGTAATTTTTTATAAACTTGAAGAAGGTAATCCAATGGAGTCTGAAAAGCTAGATAGTTCTACTGATGATTTGAAGAAGGAAAATGAGAAAGAAGAGGAAGTGGTGTTAAGGAATATCCCTAGACCACCACTCCCTTTCCTCAACGATTAAAGAAAATGGACGATGATGCAAAATTTGGCAAGTTCATGGAAATACTCAAGCAATTGACGATTAATGTGCCTTTGATTGAGGCACTTGAGCAAATGCCAGGCTATGCAAAGTTCATGAAAGACCTCATCATAAAGAAGTGAAAGGTCAGTAGTGAGCAGGTGGATAATCTCCACCATTGCAGTGCGATTTCCACACGATTCTTAGTGCAAAAGAAGGCTGACCCAGAAGCGTTCACTATTCCGTGCAAAGTTAGGTCTCTGGATGTTTCAAAGGCATTATGTGATTTGGGTACCAGCGTGAATCTGATGCCACTGGCTGTATATAAGAAGCTCAGTTTAGAAGCTCTAGCACCCACTAACATGCGATTGGTAATGTAGATAGGTCGATAAAATGGCCGGTTGGAATTTTGCATGATGTGTTGGTGAAAGTAGTAGACTTTATTCTTCCTGTAGATTTTATGGTACTGGATTGTTATGTAGACTTTGGGTACCCATTATTTTGGGGAGGCCACTCTTAGCAACAGAAAGAGTAATAGTTGACATGGAGTTGAATGAGCTTAAGTTTAGGCTTGGTAAAAAAGAGGCAAAATTCAAAATGCATCAACCTATGACCCAACAAAAAGATATGAGTGTCTTCTCAATCATTGTCATCTTCTATGATGATGGAAAAGGGGTATTAACAGGTTGTCTTGGCGAAGTCTGAGTAGTCAAGATAACCCAGTCGTACCGTGACAGTAAATCAGGCACTATTGGGAGGCAACCCAAATTTTTTATGTTTAAGCAAGTGATTTTATGTTTTTACAGTTAGGATTTAGTACGGAATAGGTGGAAAAATGAGAAGGTCAGCTGAAAGGTCATGACTGCATCCGTGACAAGCCGCCACAACTGTGATAAGCTATCACGATTGTCGTCAGCTAGAACAAACTTGACGAATTCTCTACCTAAGGGTGACGATGTTCATGATAGGATATCACAATCGTGAACAACCATCACAAAACATCATCAGCCCAAAGATGTAAAAGCTGAAATCTGGGCCTAAATTAAATCAGATCCGACCTGGCCCAATAGCAAAATCTTTTTAAATTTCTGCTGTTTTTAATTATTTTTCCTTAGTTTATTTCTTTCCTTAGTTAAAATTAGTTCCCATCCTTTGCAAAAAACTCCAAGTAAAACAAGTTAGCTTTGTGTGTGGTTTGCACTTCAAAATCATGAAAATCTTTCTATTTTACACCTCCTCTTTTACGTGACTTTAGTTTAAGAGCTCCATCAGGTATACTCTACTTTAACTCTTCTTTTCTTATGATGTATGGTGAATAAATGATAACCCAATATCCCCAAGATGATTGAACCAAGTTCAACTTGGAAAGTCACTAAAATTGCACCTAGGGTTTGCTGTGCATGCCTAAGGTTTGAAAAAATAGCTCACAATTCGAATTCAAGTGAATCTTGAGCAATAATGGAGACCAAAATAACTTAGTTAAGATCAAAAGTGGGTTTTGATAAGTGGTGAAGACATTCATGATAAGCTATCACCATCGTGATGGCTTATCAGGAATGTCGTTAAAAGCTGACAAAAATGAAGTTGGTTCTGGATAGAGCTGACGACAATCGTGACAGGCAATCACAATTGTTACGGCCTATCATGAATGCCGTCAAAATTTAATTTTTTTTTGGTTTCTGTCTGAGGTTGACGACAATTGTGATAAGCTATTATAGTCGTGACGGCTTATCAAGAATTATCATAACACTTGGAGCCAAAAATATGAATAAGATTAAATGATTTATGTACTTGTGTTTGTGGTCTTAAGTGTTGAATAATGTTCTTATATTGTCCCCAGGTACTTTAAAATGGCACCAAAAAGAAACAGTCCCATAGAACCAAAGAAAGTGGCTAAAGAAAGTGTATGTCGCAAGCTCATTGACGAGGAATCTAACTATGAGGAGGAGGAACCCTTGCTCAGGAAGTGAAAAAAGCAAAGTCCAAAGAAACCTCCACCACCTCCACCAATTGAGGTAGAGGAAAATTATGATACTGAGACGACTCAGCTTCTGAGCAGGAGGGATCTGAAAAAGGTGATTCTGAACAGCATGAGTCTCAACATGCTGATTCTGATGAAGAGGATCAAGAAGGGTATGAAGAATTTAAGTTCAAGGAAATAGCTTCTGGGTCCCCATCCACTGAGCAAAAAAATGATGAAGAGTCTCTACCTTGGTTAACTCTTATCAAATGTAAGAACCCTGAAGTGCAAAACAATGCTAGATGGAAAATCCCTAGAGCAGAGGACATCTACTTCGCTGGGCTTCGAAGAATTGATAGAAGAAATGCGAAGAGGCCAATTCAGGAGGAAAAAATGATTATAACGAAAGGGTTGAACAGGTACCCTGAAGTGGATAAGAATTTCAAAGAGTATGGCTTAGGACAGACCACAGAAGGGGGAGGTTTATTTTTCCCTGCACTGGTTTGGGAGTTCTACGCAAACTACCAAGCTTAGTTAGAGAATTTATACAAACAAGGTGATAAAGTAGCAGATCAGCCCCTTCTTGATAGAGTTTAGGTGAGGGGTCTAAGAGCTGATGTCTTAACTAGAACCATCAACAGATTCTTTCATGGCCCTGACTTTACTCCTCAGGCCACCGTACCATCATTCTATGCTCAGATAAAGAATTTGGAAAACAATACCCGTGGTTGGCCAACATCATGTCTGATAAAGAACTAGCATGGGTGAAAAACCCAAATGAGAGAATCTATAAGTCCTCGTTAACTCAGAAGGAAAAGTTTTAGTAGGGTATAGTATGTGTCTGGCTGATGCCCACTGAGGGAGACAATATTCTGGGCGACCACCGGGCTATTTTGGTAGCAAGCTTGGTGTAGCAGCTTCTCTTAAACTTCGGGGAAATCATTACAGATGAGATAAAGATCAAGATGTCGAGGATGACATTATTTATACTTTTCCTTATCTTATTACAAAGCTGTGTAGAGCTGCTGAGGTGACAAATATTATAGGAGTTAATGAAGACGTTCATGCCTAGAAGACTCACAACCCCATACGGTTTGATAAGATTCAGTCGGGGCTTAGACTTAACAGAGGGGCAGAGATAACAGTATACCCTCCAATTTCAGATGCCGGTGCAGTATCTCATGTGGAGGTGCAGGATTCTTCAACACAGGCAGCTTCAGTACTTGATACTGAAGCCATCCCTTCAGTTTTTAACACAGAAATAGGACCTGTATTTCAGCCGATTAATGTAAAAAAGGTAGCTAAGCAAGCCAAGTGGTGTTAGGCACAGCTACATGCTTTCGCCAAACAGTTTACTGCTGCTGTGGACAAAAGAATCAAGGCTGCACTTGAGCCTTTTGTGACATTGCCTGGCTGGGTTGCAGAATTAGAGAACAGATTCGATACCTGGGAAAAAGAGATGACTGGTGCTGAGCTTGCTATATTCAGGGCAGCATTGGAAAAAGTAAAAGCAGATATTAGGGTGCTACAACAACACCAAATTATGATGCCAATAGGTCCATCCTTGCCTGAATTTGAAGAAGAAATTCCCATACTTGACCTCACCGTAGATTTCCCAAAGAAAAAGAAGAAAAAGGGGGAAAAAGGTTAAAAATAAGAGATAAGAGCCAGACAGTGAGAAAGAAAGGAGAGTAAAAAAGAAGGCCAAGAAGAAAGCCAAAAAGGAGGAGTTGAAGAAGGGAAGATTAGAGTCCCTGGATGATACAGAGAAATGGAAGGAAGCCATCCGAGCTAGGGCTGCAGGTGTTTCATCTAGCCAAGCTCCCACCACTGCTAGGCCAGATGCTCCTGATGGGGAGAAAATAGCAGATGATACAGTAGCAGGATCGGAGACCCAGGATCCATGTGATTAACTATCTTCAGGTATACCCTCACCCTTAGTGCATTTTATTTTTTAATTTTAAGTTAAGGGTGCAGGGTAGATTGTTATTATAACATATTTTGTAGATAACTAGGAGTAGTAAAAGTACTTAAGGCAATTAGCTTGTGTTGTGATTTTTGAGTACCTCTCCACTGTTCTAATCTATTGTGTATTGTGTGCAATGCATCCATTGTGACCATGGTGTATCTTTTTGTGGCATTAGTATGGCAACCGAATGACCTATGTTAAATAAGTGCACGAAATGGATAAGTAGTGATATGCGAGATACTAATGTGCCATGTGTAAGGTCTTACTCAGTTTCTGTTGTACGTTGAATCTGAACTTTCCTTGCTAGTCTTGCCATGGTCACAGGATAGGAGTTAGGAAAGGACCGTAGGTCGTTTTTTATTTTAGCCCACTTAATGATCTTCCCTATGTGCATAATATCTCTTGATCCCTATTTTGAGCCTAATTAGCCTATTTCTTTCTATGACACCTCTCAGCTTCCCGTTTACATCACAATGAACCTATTTTGGCCCTGGTCCTCTTTGGAAATTGTGCACCTTGACTTAGGCAAACAGCCTAAGTTGAGGGTGGCTATCATAGGGGTGCGTGATACAAAATGAGTATGAAGAGAGGAAGAATAAAAAAAGAATAAAAAGTTGGGTGCGGTGAAAAAGGAATAAGAAATGAGAAAGTTGTGTAAAACATGATAAAAAGATAATGTGATAATTGAAAAGACTACAACCATATTAAGCATGTGTGATCAATAAAAGAGAGGAAGAAAAGAAAGTTGGGAGTTGAAACCCCAAGAGTTTAGTGTAGTGTCAAGGAGGCATAGTCACTCTGAAATATCCATGAATATCATACCATTCCCTACTAGCCTACGTTACAAGCTTAAGAAAATCCCTATAGTGATCCTAACTTACCTATTTGAAGACTTGGGTACTAACTATAAGGGCAGGCCTATGGAATTTGATGTACAATATTGGAACTTCATTCTAAGAGTGAGTCTTGTATTTATCCCTGTGTTTATGCATGCAAATTCTGACATGAGTAAAAAAGGGATTTCTTTGTTGTGAGGGCACACTAGTTATATTCCTAATCATTGCCTTGTTCGGATAGTGTGATTCTGGTATATGCTGGGTTGTTATTGCTTAAATTTTTGCCATATCTTGATCCTCGTGAGTTGCATGAGTGTTTTCAATAATAGACACAGTTGCTCTTAATTTGACTAACCTTGGAGATGGTGCATGTATTCTGAACTGATATGAGTAGTTAGCTGCCAACTTGTACTTTGTATACTCTTGGTTATATTCTGGTTGCTTGAGGACAAGCAATTTTTTAAGTTTAGGGTATTGATGCGTGAGCCTATGCTAACACATTTAAAGCTTTTAACTCTAAATAATTGCAAAGTCTTGAGCAACTTTAGTCATTTTTGATTAGTTTACTTTGATTTTGCAGTAAAAGTAGAGAAGAAGGAAAACCACAAATAAAGGAAGAAAAAAGCATAAAATCGGAAAAAAATAAAGAACAAAGGGAGGCTGACGACAACCATGACACGCCTTCATCCTGGTGATAGGCTGTCAAGGATGCCGTCAACCTTAAATAGAAGATGGAAGTTGAAGAAAGTTTTGTGACGACATTCATGACATGCCGTCAAGATGATGATAAGGTGTCATCATCGTCGTCAACCTTAAACTGAAGATGGACGTTGCAGGAAGTTTTATGACGACATTCATGACACACTGTCAAGATGATGATAAGGCATCACCGTTATCATCAACCTTAGGCAGCAGAAGCTAAACTTGCAGAAAAGCTGACGACGTTCGTGATAGGCCGTTAAACTCCTGATAGGCCATCACGAGCGCCGTCATCTATTTCGAAGAAAATTTGAACTTTAATTTTATTTCTTTATTTAGGGTTAACTATTTAAAGCCTGGTTTTAGGTTTTTTTTATTCATTCGATCATTATCAATAGACATATCCCACAAGAGAGAAGATACAATTTTTTTTCTCTCTCTCTCTAAGACCAATATTTTGGAGCTTTGCCTTGTAATTCAATTCAAAGTATACTTTTGATTTTCTTCATCATTGTAAGTTAATACTTTCAGTTATGAATTCAATTTTCATACTTGTTTCTTGCATCATGAGTGGCTAAACACCTATAACCTGGATCATGGGATCTAGGGTTAGGTCAAGATAAGGTGTTAAATACTCAAGATTTAATAGGTGTTAGGATTTCTTAGTAATTTTGAGATTATAATTTACGTTTGTTCGTTGCAAATAGTAGGCATACCTACTTTGGTTTGCTTGAGAAAGAAATCATAAATAGTAGGAAGTGAATTATCTATAGGGACTCGAAAAGGCTTCATTTAATAATCAGCACTGTAACTAGGTTGATTAACCTAAGGAAAAATCTGGATAGTGCATAGCGATTCCCTAAGTCTGAGAAGATTAGGAAGTTAGACGCTTGAATAGGTCGAGAGACATTTGAGCATATCATCGATAAAGATAGCTTGTGATCCTAACCATCGTGAGAGTCTTGAGTAAATTTTAGCATCTGTCATGTACCGTAAACCCTAGTGAACATAATCCTGGTTATTTCATAAAATCTTGGTCACAAACATCAAATTTCAAAGTGACAATCAATTATCTGTAAAACTTAAACCCCATTTCAGGAAACAGTAAACTACCAGTGAATTAAATTGTAAACAACTTAAGTTCACACCTTATTCCTTATAGGATTCGACCCCAACCTAGTTGGGTTTTATATTGACAATGATTGCTTACACCCATTCAAGAGTGTAATTTGAGTGTTATTAGAAGGGTTCCAGTACTGTTCCATGGGTAAAGACAATTGCTGTGGTCAAGCCTATTGAATGGGTGACCCCGAATAGGAAGTCAAGCCTAATCTGATGGGTGACCCCTAAGAGGTAGCCAAGCCTTAATCTGACGGGTGACTCCTCACAGCCTACACTGGCTACATAGTTCTATAGTGTAAGACTGCTAATAATGACTCTTCCTACCCGATGAGAGAAATCATCACCTCTATACTCACTCAGTGCTAGTTCTTATTCCTAACTGAATAACACTGACTGAGTATACTGAACTGGACTGGGCTGATACTGAGATTTGCTAAGTTTTTCCTAAGTTCTATGACTGACTGAGTTCTGTAACTAACTGAGAGGAGGACTAATCATGACATGATTGATACTATTCATAACTGACACTAGCTCTAGATAAATAGCTAAGTTGTTGGGTATTAAAACCCCCAGGACTCGATAGCATGAAAAGTAAGGCAAAGCATTATCTTGAATAACATAACAATCGTAACTTGGTCATAATTCATTCATAGAGGTATTTCATCAATCATTTGTAATGCTTAAAACTTGTACATGAATGGGGAATGCATGTTAGCATGCTATAAAGGCATTATTTCATTCTCATAGATAATTTATCAAACATATAAGAAGCATACTTGGTTTATTAAATCATAAACACCTAGGATTAATATGGCTACATCAATCATCTTACAAATTGAAGGGTTTATCATGAATATCATGTAATTTATCTCATATTAGGATCAATTCTTGGAAACATGGAATCTAAATCATGAATAACACATAATCATGGCAATTACAATGCCCGATCTTGCTTATTCATGGATTCGTAACATGGGGATTACTCAATTTAACATACATGCTATTCAATTTCATGGAATCTGCTATTAATCATTGATTTAAACTCAAACAACATCATGAACATGGATACAATCAAATTCACACATAGAATTCATGAAAACTCCAAACTTGTATTTTAAAAAAGGGATTCTTGGGCTCCATAGAAGGTAATAATCCATGAATGAATATTTAACATACCTTTATACTTGATTTTGAAAAAATTGATGGTCAAATTCTTGAGATTTGAATCTTTAATGGAAAACCCTAAAGCTTGTTCTTGAGAGAGTTTGAGAGAAAGTAATTATATTTTGGTTAATTAGGGCTGAATTTTGTGTTTATGGGTGAATAAGGGTGGGGAAAATGACTGTACTACCCCTTGGTCTGTCTTTCCCATGTAACTGACTATCGTGGTATAACTCCCAAAAGTGAGAATAAATCTCGCATTGTGAATCCCCAAAATGGGAATAAATCTCGTGTCATAACTTCTAGAAATGGGAATAAATCTTGTTGTTGCGACTTCCAGAAATGGGAATAAATCCCGTTGTTGTGAATTCTAGAAATGAGAATAAATCTTATTGTCGCGACTTCCAAAAATGGGAATAAATCTCGTGTAGCAGGCTTATCATGAGCCATCATTGTTTTGAATGTCCAAACTCACCCTTACGCTAGTCCAAAAAATCCAAAACTCACCTGAGATGTACTATGGACTTCCCCAATCATATCAACTTAAAAATCAACTTTCCAAGGTCGGTAAGGTCATAAATAAAATCCTCAAAGTTTAAAGGCTTTGGAAAAGAGTAAGTCCCAACACTAAGCTAAAATTTTCTAAGCCTGGGACCTCTTTTGGAATGCTTTAAAGAATGTAAATAACGAGGATTTTTACGGGGTCTTACAAGTTCCATGGTGGAACTAAAGGTTCGAGAAAGTCATTTGGGATGTAAAAGTAGACATGGAGTCCAAGTATCCGCGTTGGTTCTTCTGAAAACTCGCGTGTAGGGTATATGTTCTTTATCATATTTTTGTTTCTAACTTGGTTAAAAGTGAGGAATTTTTCCTCTTGCATCTTTATTTTTTGACTTATTTAGAGGTCGGAATGAAAGTGTTGGGGTGTAAATCGTGCTTGGGATATGTGATGACCTTCTCATCTTGGTTTGTGTTCTTATCCTATATTTTTATTGGGGAAAAGTTTGATATATGTTAAGACGTTATCTTGTGCTTGTCCTTACCCTCACCTGTCATTCGAGGATGAATGATCCTAGTGGGGGAGAATGAAACACCCCAAGTCTTGGACCATTGCAAAATTTCCAAGGTTTTGGACTCACTAGGCTTGGTACGACTCAAGGATACCACTCATACCCTTTGGATATGAGTTAGGGGCTGGCTTGAGGGTTTTTTCGTAACTTAGGCAGTGTGTTTAGCTTAGCTAATACCTAAGATATGACTCCTCTTTGTATGAGTCATATAGAGGTATACGAGGGGTGTAAGTCATAGTCGTATATTGCCTAAGGTGTTGTCTTGTGGAATCTTCCCTAGATACGGTTAGTGGGTATGATTAGGGGTATCACTCATACCCTTAAGGAGACGACTAGGGAGGTGTGAGTCATATATAAACTAGTAGGTAGGGTCTTGGTATAATCTTGGGTATGATTTAGAGCACCACTCATCCCCTATGATACGGATGGTAAGGAGAGTCGTACACTGGACGTGACTTGTTTTAAATTTTAAGTCAAAGGTTAGTTTGGACATTCCATACTACTAAAACCCTTATATACTCACATTATATAACTTTTGGCATCCTTCCATAACACTTGTAAAAGAATTAAAACACCTCAAAAACTCTCTTTAACTCACTCTTGAAAAATTCGAGTCTAGGGTTTGTCAAGTGTTCTTCAAAGGGCTCAAAGGAAAAGATTCCGTCTGTGAATCTTCATGTATAAGGCATGTACTCCTTCTCTCATTGTTGTTTCCAACTAAAAGCATGTGTATTATGTTTTAAACATTGATTTATAAATCATGAATGGTGGTTTTTGGAATATATGTTGGGGATCTTGATGCATATGGTTTGGTATTGGTTTAAACTATGATTTTAGTAATGGTTTGCATATGTGGTTATTGGTTGGTTATGGTTTAAAAAATGGGTCCTGAGTAACCCTGATTATGGTGGTTTATGTATTAGTTTTGGTCTTGGTAAAGATATGCCCTCAACATGTTTGATAAAATGCCTCAAAGAATGTTTTTACTCTATTATTGAACTTTCATTAGGACACTTGCATGGCTTGATTTGATAATGGAACTCTCAATGGTTTTGGATGTTTTTTCATGATTTAAATGATATAAATACTTTAAATGGTCTAAAATGTTTTGGAATGGTTTAAAGGGCAAAGGTTTTGGTGGTCATGGTTGGTCTTTTTTGAAAACCTTATGGGATACATACAAAATCCCTCAAGTAAATGCATTAATGGAATTTGTTTAAATGGTTTGGAAAGGTAAAAGGATAAATGGTTATGCTTGTGGGGAACATGGAAGTTCCCCAAGTGGTTTAATATTGTAATTGGAAAGGGCCCTTGAAATTCCCCTTATACCTATATATGGTTGGCTATGAATGATACTTGCAAGTAAGGATTGGTATGACGATACCAATACTGATAGCCTTGGTTAATAAATGGATAATGGTTTGGTTATTTGGAAATTGGTTTTAATTGGGAAATAATGGAGGGATGTGTAGCAAAGCCGCGGAAGGTAGAGGTCATGGGGGAACCAAAACTGAAAACTCATATTTGGTAATGTGAGGTTGGTCTTTGTAACAGTGTGCATGATGTCACACTATATTTTGGAGGATGTACTAGTTATCCCAAGGTTTTCTTCCCTGGTCGTGTGGCTACACACACTGGGGCCCTTTCATCAGGGCGAGCTAAACCCATATAGCCTGTGGGTAGTTTAGGACAACAAAGCTACATAACCCAGGTAAAGGTTTCAAAGGCAAGCTAAACCCGGTTTCCTTTCCCAGCATGGTTAAATATATATGTATGGTTGTATATATTATGGATGGTTTTACTTGGATTTATAAATGTGATTATTTTATCCTTATCTTAAGTACATGCTAGTGTTCACCCACTAACCCATCTACTTGCGTCTGTATACCCATGCTATGCTGGGTTCGGCCATTCTACTTCTCTTGCTTAGTGATTGGATTCAAGGACAGTCGATGCTGGATTGAAATGGTGAGCTTCCATAGTTCTAAAGGTATATATTTTATGTTATAGGTTACTTTAAATATCTTATGTTTTTCATAGGCTTTGGTTTTTGGCTAAGGTTGGGGGGCATGTCTTGACTAGGTATTCTTTGGTTGGTCTAGAGGCTTTGTATGGACAACTTTGGACTTGGGTACGATATAGATGGTTTATGTTATATATATTCATATATTCGTTGATGGTTTCCATATTGGTTTGGGTTGGATTATGGTGGTTGGAATTGGTTGGATTGGTCTCTGATATAGACTTATCCCAGAGTCACCACTTTGGTGAATACACTATCCTGTTATATATTCGGACATCAACCAACTCAAGGTATGCATTTGGTTGTTGGGTTGGGTAATGGGGGCGGTTCCCGGTCCTGGTTGGGCTTGGGATTTCCTATTATGTCCAGGCCCTGGTTCTAGTCGTTCTGTAACGCCCCAAAAATCTATCCCAAGATATCACATAGTGCATAGGACCACAAGTGATCCCAAGATAATCCTTCTACTGGCATAAATAATAAGCAACTGAATAATATGTATCAAATAACTAAGTTTACTATGCAAAAACATAAACTGATGAAATCTGTGAAATTACAATATTGATAAAGCTTTACAATCAGATAAGTCTGAAGGATAAAATAGAAATTACATGACTGACTCTAACTGACATCTGTGAAGCCTTTACTATACTAACTATAAATAGATAGGATGCGACCCCAACTACCACTAATCAATTCATATGAGTATGAACAATAAAGTTCTTAAATAACATCTGACTGAAGTCTCCAAAGTAGGAGGACATATCATCTACTGGGTGGAATCTGCACCAGTCTGAATATGGCATGTGTACCACAACTTGTACCTACATTATCAGACAATGTAGCATATAGATGTATATGTGGATCAGTACTTTGAGGATGTACTGAGTATTTGGGGTTACAATGCACAAGTAAAACATTATCTCATCATCATAATTTATAAAACAATGCATGGTACATGTAAATGACCCACATAAGCTAGAATATCTGAAATACTGAAATCTAAAGTAATAAAAAGCAAACCATACTTTATAAATCTAGTGAGTCATAACATTTAGTTCTAAAAGCTATACTTGTATTCTCTCTTTAAATTGTACTGTCTAAGTGTAGAAAGGACTCACTCTTTAAATCTGAAATGTAAAAGCTGAAGATTGTAGCTAATATCATTCTGTAAAGCATAATCTAAATAAATTCATAAGCCTTTACACTTATTTTTCTATAAGCTTTTCTAGTAGGGAAGTACTTTAAAACAACTTTCTGTAAGGGAAATACTTCATCTCAGACTTTAAAAAAATATTAAGACCATAGCTTTCAAAAGATATGTTTTTATCTTAAGTCTTTAAATCAATAGACTATTTTAAGATTAAGGGACATGTTTTTTTTGGGAGGTTCTTCTAACCGACATAAACCATGTGAGCTAACATGGAGTCCAACATCTTGCCCACATTGGGGAGAGCTGTTCTACCCTTGCCATTGGAATAGAACCTTAACTTAAGTGATCACTAGCTTAGCCCACTATGGGCAAATCAGAAACCTATGGTGGCACGTAGTTCAGGGGCATGAGACCTTGGAATCATACCCAACTCGGTGCTAAATACTACTCCCATACTTATTGCTCAGGACTTTTAGGAAATCCATCCTAAATCAGCACAAAGGTCTATAATGAAAACCAATTATGCCTCTCTTTGCTTTAAATCATAAATTGTAAGAATAATGTGGATTCCTATATTAGCTTAGGATAAAAACACCAACTTTCTTTAAAAATATGAATTACTTCTTGTTTAAACATGATAATAATATACTCTTCATGAAAGATCAATATTCTTACTTAGGTTTTAAAGCATATGTACTTAAATGATTATAATTTCATAATGAAGCTTAATTCTCAACAATCATCTTGGAAATACTTGAAAAATATCAACTCACAATAAGGATGTGAAATTCATAATATAAATCCTCAATTTAAAGCATATTAGGTGGGATAAAAATAAAATTCAAGGCTTAAATCACTTACAAATTCATAAACTTAAAACAAGACACTTTGGCTATATAAACCCCAACTTGTAAATCATGTAATCTTTAATAAAAATTTAAGTTTTTGGGCACAAGAACGAAAGATTTGTTATTGTTCAAACCCCACATACCTTAATAGAATTGATTTGATGAAGAAATCTTGAATCTTGGAACTTGAATGATGAACTTGTGAAAGAAACTTTATTCTTGATATCTCTTGAAGAATTATTGAACTTGGAAGTTTGAACTCTTAGATTTCTTGAAGGAATCTGTAAATTGATGCTTGAATTCTTATGTTCTTGAGAGGAAAATCTTGAAACTCATTCATGGGTAAAGGGGAGGGTTTTTACGTGAGAAAAATTGAGGAAGATGGGCAAGTAATGCCCTTTTGGATACTATAAATCGTTCCTTGGACGTTTGGGATCAAGGGGAAAGGACCAAAGTGTCCCTTGACCCTTAAGAGCTAAAATTACGCGAGAATAGACCCTGCATTGTGACCCCTAGTTGGGGCAAGTGGCCCTCATGATGATACCCCTATTTGGTTCAAGCATACCTTGCGTCGCGGGGCTATCGCAATCCCTTACTGCCTCACATGAAAAAAATGGTATAAGTTTTTGTTCGGGTATTGGATTAAGGCAAAATTGGTATCTTTGGAAACCTAATTCAATTATATACAATTTGGTGGGTCTTGATATGAAAAATTCCATTTAAATAAAAAATTATACATATTCAAAGTTTACCCTTACAGAATCAAATAGAAAGATTTAGCCAAATCAAAGGCTCTTAGTTCAACTTTGCTCTAAGTGCTTCCTATGAACATTTTTCACCTTGAGAGAACTTCACACACTAGTATAATGATCATGAAACTTATATCCACATGGGAATCATTTGTATTAGAGCTCTTATGTGTAGGAACGACTGTTAGAATTCTAGCATAAAAATACGGGGTGTTACATTATCTCCCCCTTTGAATCATTTGTCCTCGAATGATGGATAGAAACTTGTTGAAGCCTTAAAGGTGTGGAATAACATGGATATGATATGTCTTCTAAGAAAGGATATAACTGAGCTAAAACATTTAAACTTCTATCATGAAACTGAATTCTGAGCTGATTTGACTTTACTTGCTTTAAAGAGCTGATTCATGCTGAGAGTTTAGGATTCACTTGAAGTTTTCATGAGCCAATCATACATATTGAATTGGGAAGTGATAACTTATGAAAGTACAAATTATGAGACAATAAGACTTAGATTGTACAAGGGGTATTACACTTTCTGTGCTAAAATACTTAGAAAATTGAGATTATGCACTGAACACTTACGAACTGAGTCGTGACTATATAGCTGAATCTGAAACATGATGCTTGGATTGAGCTGAATTCGCAATTTACATGGTTGGAATATATTATCTCTTGGAATGGTCATACGCATGAGAATTTTAATAGTAGGACTGGGTAAAAAGGTGGAAAACCACAGGAACATGTCTGCCTGACTGTTAAACTAAATTGCTGGCTATACTGACAGAATTTGACTATATATATTCAATAAATTGCCCTTACCACCTTTCTTGTCACTACACTTCTAAACCCACACTTCCAACTATAAGAAGGTTTAACTACTTATTAATCATAACACTCTAGGTTTCAATATCTCATGAATACAAACTCTATTCAGCAATCTATATTCACACTATCTCCTCTAATGAGTACTATCCGTATTGAGGGGTTAGTGAGGAATCTAATACATATCTTACTCTATCTTAACTGAACAACTCATAAGGATGAGGACATAAATTTTAACTTAAGGAACTTAACACACTAGGGAGCTCCTCTCAAGAACCTTTCTGTGACTTCTAAAGTTTTTAGCTAGTAAATCTGAGAGCATTATCTGGGGAGGAACTGAACTTACTAATCATGTTGTCTCAAGAATAAGTCATAGATAAGAAATTTTAGGGTAACATAAACTTACTAATCATGTTGTCTCAAGAATAAGTCATAGATAAGAAATTTTAGGGTAACATATGAGTAGACGAAAGTTACTGAAGAAACAACTTTACAGCACGATCTACAAGATGAAAGGAGGGAAACTTTTATTAAATGCCTTGTAGCCTCTTGAAGAAAAGTACAGATGTCTTTATACCATTCTGTAAGACTCTACTAAACAAGGTTTCACAGACACTCTAGGACACTTGAACTCTGTGCTCTGATACCAAGTTTGTAACGCCCCAAAAATCTATCCCGAGATATCATACGGTGCTTAGGACCACAAGTGATCCCAAGATAACTCTTCTACTGGCATAAATCATAAGCAACTAAATAATATGTATAAAATTACTAAGTTTACTAAGCAGAAATATGAAATGATGAAATCTGTGAAATTACAATACTAAAAAAGCTTTACAATCTGATCAGTCCGAAGGATAAAATAGAAATTACATGACTGACTCTAACTGACATTTGTGAAGCCTCTACTATACTGACTATAGATAGCCAGGACGCAACCCCAACTACCACTAATCAATACATATGAGTATAAAAAATAAATTTCACGAATAACATCTGACTAAAGTCCTCGAAGTAGGAGGACATATCATCTGTTGGCTGGAATCTGCAACTGTCTGAATATGGCATGTGTGCTACAACTTGTACCTACATTATGAGACAATGTAGCACATAGACGTATATGTGGATCAGTACTTTGAGGATGTACTGAGTATATGGGGGTACAATGCATAAGTAAAACATCATTTTATCATCATAATTTATAAAACAATACATGCTAAATGTAAATGACCCACATAAGCTGGAATATCTAAAATACTAAAATCTAAAGTAATAAAAAGCAAATCCAACTTTACAAAATCTAGTGAGTCATAACATTTAGTTCTAAAAGCTATACTTGTATTATCTCTTTAAATTATACTATCTAAGTATAGAAAGGACTCACTCTTTAAATTTGAAATCTGAAAGCTGAAGACTGTAGCTAATATCTTTCTGTAAAGCATAATCAGAATAAATTTGTGAGCCTTTACACTTAGTTTTCTAAAAGATTTTCTAGTAGGGTAGTACTTTAAAACAAATTTCTATAAGGGAAATACTTCATCTCAAGACTTTAAAAAGATCTTAAAACCATAGCTTTCAAAATATATGTTTTTATCTTAAAGCTTTAAATCAATAGATTATTTTAAGAGTAAGGGGTATCTTTTTTTTGGGAGGTTCTTCTAATCGACATAAACCATGTGAGATGACATAAAGTCCAAAGTCTTGCCCACATTGGAGAGAGCTTTTCTACCTTTGCCATCAGAATAGAACCTTAACTTAAGTAATCAGTATCTTAGCCCACTATGGGTAAATTAGAAACCTATGGTGGCACGTAGTTTAGGGGCATGATACCTTGAAATCATATCGAACTCGGTGCTAAATACTGCTCCCATACTTATTGCTCAGGACTTTTAGGAAATCTACCTTCAATCAGCATAAGGGTCTATAATGAAAATCAATTATGCTTCTTTTTGCTTTAAATCATAAACTATAAGAATAATGTGGATTCCTATATTAGCTTAGGATCAAAACATCAACTTTCTTTAAAAATCTGAATGCTTGCTTGTTTAAGAATGATAATAATATACTCTTCATGAAAGATTAATATTAGTACTTAGGTTTTAAAGCATATGTACTTAAATGATCATAATTTCATAATGAATCTTAATTCTTAATAATTATCTTGGAAACACTTGAAAATATCAACTCATAATAGGGATGTGCAATTCATAATATAAATCCTCAATTCAAAGCATAATAGGTGAGATAAACATGAACTTCAAGGCTTAAATTACTTACAAATTCATAAACTTAAAACAAGACACTTTGGGTATAAACCCCAACTTGTAAATCATGTAATCTTTAATAAAAATTCAAGTTTTTGGGCACAAGAATGAAAGATTTGTTGTTGTTCAAACCCCACATACCTTAATAGACTTGATTTGATGAAGAAAGCTTGAATCTTGAGACTTGAATGATGAACTTGTGAAAGAAACTTTATTCGTGATATATCTTGAAGAATTATTAAACTTGGAAGATTGAACTCTTAGATTTCTTAAAATAATCTTGAAATTGATGCTTGAATTCTTATGTTATTGAGAGGAAAAGCTCGAAACTAATTCATGGCAGAAATGAGAGGGTTTTTATGTGAGAAAAATTGATGAAGATGGGCAAGTAATGCCCTTTTGGATTCTATAAATCATCCCTTGGACGTTTGGTGTCGAGGGAAAAGGACCAAAGTGTCCCTTGACCCTTAAGAAGCTAAAATTGTGTGGGAATAGCCCCCATATCGTGACCCCTTGTTGGGTCAAGTGGACCTCACGATGCTACCCCTATTTAAGTCAAGCAGACCACGCATTGTGGGGCTATCGCGACCCCTTACTGCCTCACACAAAAAAAATAGCATAACTTATCGCTCGGGTATTGGATTAAGGCAAAATTTGTATTGTTGGAAAGCTAATTCAATTAACTACAATTTGGTGGGTCTTGATCTGAAAAATTTCACGTACACAAAAGGTTATACATATTCAAAGTTGACCCTTTCAAAATCGAATAGAAAGATTTAGCCAAATCAAAGGCTCTTAGCTCAACTTTGCTCTAAGTGATTCCTATGAACATTTTTCACCTTGAGCGCACTTTACACACTAGTATAATGATCATGAAACTTATATCCATATGGGAACCATTTGTATTAGAGATTGTACGTGTAGGAACGACGGTTAGAATTCTAGCATAAAAATGTGGGGTGTTACAGTGTCATTCTCTCTTATTTTTTTTTAATCACATAGAGTGTATTTGAACTATTTGTTACCTATAAATTGGTACTAGAACCAATTTTTTGAGTTTAAAATCACACACCTTTTTACTTAATCACATTCTATGCATTTAGAGCATTTGGTACCTAGCAATTGATAAGCTCTAATTTTTTACCTAAATCACCTTGATGAAAGTATGTTTTTGATGGTGAGATTTGAATTCTTGGTGGTTTATCTACTCACTGAGTTTCTTTTTGTATAGTCATTTGATCATTTAGTTTTGCTTGTGAGAGTTAGGTTTTTGATGGTTTATGTAGCTACTGAGTCTATTTATTTGTCCCATAAATTTTATTTTACACCTTGATTTATATATAGATATACACACATACACACACTTTATGTCTTATCCATTATAGTATCTTCACAATTCTTATTTTGTTGTTAATTTTAAATTTGATCTTGTGTTTATCTTTATAATTATTCTAATTTTTTGAATCATATCTAGTAAGACAAACCCCATCGAGCATTTAAAATATCTTAAAGATTGGTTCAAATTAGATCCTCGATGGAGAGGATATTCAAATTATTACAAAACTATAAAGACCTTTTTGGATGAAAATCAGTTGTTATTATTACAGAAAGGTGTTTTCAAAAAATCCATGCAATTAAATAATCAAAATTCATCTGGTATGCATTTACATTGTATGCTCTTTTCTAAAGTAAGATATAACAAGAAGAATATGAGGCATTTTATGTCTACAAAAGTTATATCGAGTTCATACTCGATGTTTTTTATCTTGTTACTGATTTATCAATAAAAAGTTCTAGTAATGTATTAGCAAAAGTTATAAAAAAAAGAAGGTGGATATTGTCTATTGAATGCTTATTTTGGTGGCTCAGACAAATAAAAAATGGACTTGAAATTTTTTATGAAAACAAGAAAAAGTGAAGTCCAAGTTGATTTAGACATTGTCAAATTAGTTTAAATCTATGTTTTATGATGCGTGTTGTTTGGAGGAGGAGGCCTACCAAGGTTATCTATGCTAATCATACTATGATACTGGAAGATGAAGCTTTATGTATAGAGTTTAGATGGGGTGAACTATATTTTGATAAAACTCTAAGGTCATTGAAAAGTTCATTGAAACCAACAAAAACCTACAACAATAAGCAAATAATTTATCGAAATATTCCATATGTTCTCCTCCCATAGGACTGAACATAGAGACTCTAATTACTTCTTTTGTTTGGTTTTCAGTGTCTTATCCTTTATATGGTCTTTCTCTAAAATAAGGCAAGATTTATTATTTTATATCATGAGCTAGACATGACTCTACTATAAGGTGTTGTGTGTTCATAGGAAATAATTAACTTCTGAGTGTTTTTTTTTTCAATCATAAGTTATATGTCGTAAGTTATTTTTCCATCATCTACTTTTATATCAAACAGTAAATTCAAAGTCTATCCACATCTACTACTACATATATCCAATTTCAAATAGGAATTTCAAAGTCTCAAAATTTTAATAATTTATTAAATCAATATAGACTATGATAATGTCAACTCTTGTCCATGGGGCATAACTTGTTCTTTTGGGGGATAAGACTTGCTTCTAGGGAAAGAGTCATAGATTATATATCAAATCATTATAGGCTAATTTAGTTTCAACTCTTATCCATGGAGCATAACATGTTTCTTTGGAAGGTAAGTCTTGCCTCTAGGGCAAGAGTTGTAGAGCATGTTCTAAATCAATGTAAACTAAGATAGTGCCAACTCTTGACCATGGGGTATAAGCTGTGAAGTGACAGTAGTGTGCAATAATTACCAATGATGCATATATTGTTATACTTGAGAATTCTAAGAAACATGTTTTATTTGTTTAAATCTATGCATTGTAATTTGTATATGTAGTTTGATAGGAGTGTATTGACATTGATGTTGATGGAGACACCTTAATTTATGATGGATCCTTAGTTGAAGAGTAGTCTACTAAAATCAATATTCCTGAGCAAGATTAGCATGTTGGCAAGCAAGATATCTCCGACATAGGTGTTGATGTTTTTAGAGAAGGTATAGATGTGTATGGTGTTTTGGACAAACATGATTATGCTAGTAGAGGCAAAATTAGTGGAATTAAGAACCATGAAAATGCTGATTCAATAATCAGTAATGTTATTTCTAGTTTGTCTACACCCTCTACTAGTTTGCCAATATCTCTTCCTATAAAAAATACTCAAGCTGAGGAATCTATAAGTGTCTCGGTTGTTTAAACTGATGCACTATAATGTGTTTGTGATTTTCAACTTGAGCTTGGTGGTATTAATGTTGATATAGACAATATGCTTTTTGATGGTGATGGAACTAAAAACTTTGTCAATATTGATTCAACAAGCAGTAATATTGAGATATCTATAAGACCTATCTTTTCATTTTCTTTATTACTTCATGATTTTTTATCAATTTTAATCCTTTTTCTATTTTCCAGCATGATGAATAACCAAGTACTCATGTATGTCCATCGAAAACTAAAGTATGTTCACTAAATAAATGAGCATACATTAGGAGAAAAAGTGCAACAAATCAGCAATTGGTGATGTTTACATGAAAGTAGAAGTAAAAGATGTCACTCTTGAGAAATTGGTTAGATCGGAATTCGTAGGACAGTTAGTCAAATCTCCATATGTAATAGATTTTAATTAGGGGGCATTCCAATTCATTTTTATCATAAGCATCTTTTCATTTGTGACATTGATACATTTGATAACCTGTCGATCTTGAACATTATTTTTTTGGGCATTCATCAAATATGAGCTGAATAAGTTAAAATGGTATGTTTACTCACTTTAAGATTTTTATTTTTGGATTCTTATACTTACATTGATGTGAATATTATAATTGTATTTATTTTTCATAAATTTTAAGTGTAAAACATATATACATTACAGGAAAAGATGTGCTCATCGAATGTTTTATTTTTGGTGTGTGATGTGGATACGAAGGAGAGATTTTATTCACTTACAACTTGCGGTTGACATTTGCATGATACAGTATTATCACTTGTTTTCCTAATCTATATTTTTGTATTTGTTTATATATTTTTCTATAGCATTTCTGAATGAAGTCGGGAGGCAAATAAACTTTCAAACATATAAAGTCTGGTAAATACTTGAACTTACTGAAAGAAAAGAGTACCTGATATGACTAAGTACTGAAACTTGTAGCCTTGTTAAAAAATTATTCAAACTTGTGATGTGTGCCTCCCTATTCAATTTGATCTTTTTGTGCCTTATATCATAGGTGACCATTCTGAATTACTGTGCTTTTGGCTTGTCTATGGTTTTGTTCCTCCCTTTCTTCTAGTAGGTTGATAACTGATTCTTATATGCTTAGCTTAAATTTAATCCATTGTTAATCAAGTAAAGTATGCTAATATTTTTGATGGTTTTGAATAGAATCTAGAGTTATTACCAACTCATATGCAGCTGTTGCTTGCTTTATGTTTACATGCATCAAATGTTTTTAATATAACGTCTCATACCAAACCTTTTTAATTATGATAATCTTTAAGATTTTTGCTTGAAAATGAATCAGTGCAATTAACTGTTCTTCTTCTTCCTTTTTGTTGAATAATTTAGTGTTCTCTTATTTTTTTGCCTCAACACTTGGATAGAATATTTTACTATCTAAGAAAGAAGACCAAATATGAACCTTATATTTTCATAAGGTTTACTACGAATGATTTTTCTTTTAGAAAAAAAGCTTGATGCTCTCTATCAGGATTTTGAGAAAATTAAAAAAGACTATCCTATCATCTCCGAGAAACATTAGGTTGAGGAGTACATTAGAGGATTCTACTGTGATGTGAATGTACTGTGGTACAAGGTTGACTATGTATTATTTTCAATTTATGTTCCAGGAGGAAAATCAACATTGGAATACCAAGTTTTGAAAATTTTTGACTAACTGATTGGTCCATTAATGTTTACGACTCCAATCGTACAAAGCACAATGCTAAAGTTGTTTAGAAAGTGATGTTACATTACCAAATATTGATACCATATAACTTATTCTATTTATTTTTTAAATGTTCATTTCATTTTTTTGGTTGCTTTTTATATAACTCGTGTAATATATTTTCTTTTCTTTTACAATGATTGTGGAGTATTTTTTTTGTGCCTTTGCTCAGTATTTTATTCATGATAGAGATATTCAAAATAGATTAACATTGGTTATGTTCGCATGAGGTATGCAACTCTGTTGTGGGATTCTGGAAGGAGAAAACTATAAGCTGGTCTAAATAGCAACACTACAAAAAAAAGTGCCACGACCGACCCTGGTCATAGTCATGAAGGGTATCGAAAGTCCACCGAGGATCGGAGACCACCCCCATAGCCTGTTCAACTGATAAAAACCGAAATAAACAGCAAAAGACATCTACAATATAAAGATAAAACAGTGAATGTAACTCAAAAGTAAGCTCTAAGAGTCAACAACAATCATTCCCACACTTTGTCAACAAAAGCCTCTAAACCGAAATACCAAGTTATTTTGGGACATGCCCCCAACCATGGCCAAAAAGGAAATCCAAATTATGAAAAGAATCCGATAGGGTTTCGATACTCATAAAGGAATCAATGAAGTGTTCGTCCTTCGAAAATATGGAGGCTCACCACTTCAACGCAGACCAACCTAAGAACCAGATCCACCTAACACTGCACATGGGTAAAAAAGGTATCTTCGGATCCTACATTATGAAATAATATAGAGTCCTAAGACGGTTATCGGGGTGAGCACTATCATATAACTCAAGATAGGGATAAAATAATGTCATCTTCCAAAACAAAGACAATCTCAATGTACATGTTCACATACATGCATACATACATGTATATAAGATGTTGGGATAGGGAACAAGATTTAGCTTGAGATTTAAAAACTTTAGCCCGTACTGTGTAGCTCTAACCGTCCTAAGGGCACCCATGGGCTATATGGATTCAGCTCCCCTTGTTGAAAGGAATCCAACGCGTGTTAGCCGCATGAATCGGAGAAATCCAAGGAAGGGCCTGGGAATCCACGACCCCAACTAGTCCAAAAATATATATATAAAGTGTGGAATATTCACACGACCACCAAGGACCCCACGCCAGAAAATATGGTTTCTAGTATGGCCCTCTCGGTACCTCCACCTTCCTCAGCGAGCTAAAAAATCCCCGTTAAGCCCAAATTAAAACATTTCCACATAACCGATATATTTAACCAAGGAGTCATCCATTTAGGCATTTACTGAGTGTTATCGTCATACCAATTAATTATGCTTGGAAGACAATTCCGTTATGCCAAACCAAGCCACTTAGTCATAAGACTCCAACGTTTAATTCATGGCCATCAAGGCCTTTCAAAACTATTTTGATCTCTTTAGCCATTAAGCAATGCAATGGTTTTGTAATATGCAAAACCATGTAACTATCCATATTTCAAAACCAATTATGCAAGTGGGTTGAGTTAATGCCAATTCCAAACCAAAAACCACACTTTTGGGGGAATCCTTCCCATCCACCAGGCCCATGTACATATTCAGATCAAAAACCATAAAATAAAGCATGAATACCAATTCCAAAACCATGGGAAAACCAACCAAGGATCAACCGTTCAAAACCGAATAATTTAATTAGCATAAACCATGAACACATTCTTTTCATAAAATAAGTTTTAGGGAAGAGATACATGCCTAAAATACCAAGAATTTAGAGAAGAAACCACACTTTGAGTCCTAGATGACTAACCCTTAGAAACTCTAGCTTTGTTCATGACTTGGGAATTTAGAGAGAAGAGTTATGTTTTTTATTTGTGTAATGGAAGATAATGGGTCCCTTAGTGTATTTAGGTCGTGGAAAAGTAGTGGAATAAGATGAAAAAACCGATTTGCCCTTAATGAAAATGGGCAAGAAATTACTCCCTGTTGGTATAGGTCTGGTAACGAGTCGTGGTCACTGGTCATGAGTCGTTGCCTAGGCTTGTAGTCTGGTCCGTGACTCAGGGTCACCATACTAGAGTGACGATGAGTTGTACCCTATGACTCATCACCAGTCTACACGACACATGAATTCCAATTGTAGTCTACACAAAAACTTTGGGACGTTACACTAGTTGGTCATGAATCACCCCTACGTCTCATGACCATTTCCTATGACCGAAGGTCCTAATTGTGATCAGGGAAGAAACATCAGCCAAACTTATTAGTTATACTATGGGTAGTTCCATGCGACCCGTAACAAGTGACTATGACTCATCACTTAGGTCGTAGGTTAAGCAATAAGCTTATCATAGGGAAAATTTCAATGTTCAAAACCTGGGGCATTACAATACCCCTCCTATGATCATTCTTCCCTTAATGAGGAGTTAAGGCATCCTTTCACCCTTTTGCATGAGCAAAATATAAAAAGCAACCACAAAACCATGAACAACACCCAAAAAGCAATTAGAATAAGAGAAGTTCATACCTTACGCATGATCATTCATCCTGGAGAATAAAATGGATATTTGGCCTTCATATTCTCTTCATCCTCCCAAATAGCTTTCTCTACCTTTTGATTCCTCCAAAGAACCTTCACCGAAGCCATATCCTTAGTCTTCAACTGATACTTTCCTATCAAATATCTCGACCAGAACTTTCTTATATGACAAAGAATCTAAAATGCCAACATTCTAAATAGGCATAATCAAGGAAGGATCACCTACACACTTCTTCAACATCGACACATGAAAAATCGAATGAATGGATCCCAAACTCACAGGCAACTCTAATTTATAGGGAACATTCCCCACTCTCCTAAAAATTTAATACGGACCCATATACCGAGGATTGGGCTTCCCCTTCTTTCCAATCCTTATCACTCCCTTTATAGGGGAAACTTTTAAAATCACCCAATCACTTACATCAATCTAAAAGTCCGTAACCTTTTTATGTCCCACATCATCCTTAATTTGCATAATAATGGGATTCTAAGTCTACTTCTCCTTTATCTCAATACAGAGAGATGATTTAACCACCTATTGCATAATTACCCCTCCATCCTCAGAGTCTAACAGATGAACTCCTAAGTTAGCTAATCTGAGAATGTTCTTCACCATTCTTATTTTCTCCTTATCAACATGGGATAAGCTTTCCATAGACAATCTTTTAAGATCACCAACAACCATATTAGCTTTACTTGGATGGTAGTGAAGACTCGTATCATAGTATTTTAGCAACTCAAGTCATTGTATTTTCCTGAGATTCAACTCCTTCTAAATAAACACATACTATAGGCTTTTATGATCTAAATAGATGTCTATATGCACCCTATGCAAATAATGGTGCCAAATTATCAAAGCAAAAACCACAACCACTAACTCTAAATTATGAGTCAGATAATTCCTTTTATGAACCTTAAGCTACCTAGAAGTATAGGACATAACCTTACCCATGCTGCATCAAAACACAAACCAGTCCCATACGGGACGCATCATAATACACCACAAATCCATTACTACCCTTGGGCAAGGTTAGGACTGGCGTAAAAGTCAACTTATCTTTCAAATTCTCAAAGCTACCCTTACAAGCATTGCACTACAAGAACTTCACCTTTTTCTAAGTCAACTTTGTTAATGCAGTAGAAATAGAAAAGAAACTCTGCACAAACCTCCAATAATACCCAGACAAGCTCAAGAATCTCCAAATATTGATTGGAGTCGTGGGTCTACTCCACTTATTAACTGCCTCAGCTATCTGTGGATCTACCTTGATCCCCTCTCTAGAAACAATATGTCTAAGAAAAGTCACGACATTCAACCAAAACTCACACTTAGAAAATTTAGCCTAGAACCTTTAATCCTTAAGGGTCTGCAAAAAATTTTCGAGGTGATTGTCATGATCCTCCTCACTCTTATAATACACCAAGATATTATCAATAAGGACAATAACAAACAAGTTTAAAAACTACCTAAAAACTTAATTCAGAAGATCCATGAAAATAAACGGAGCATCAGTCAACCCAAATGACATAACTAAAAACTCATAGTGACTATATCAGGTTTGAAAAGTAGTCTTGGGAATATCAGTCTCCCTAATCTTCAACTGATGACAACCTAAGCAAAGATCAATTTTAGAAATACATCTAGTACCCTGAAGCTTGTCAAAGAGATCATCTATCCTGGGAAGAGAATACTTGTTCTCTACTGTTACCTTATTCAACTATCAATAATCTATACATATCCAAAAAGACCCATCTTTCATTCTTTCACATAAAAAACATCGAGGCAACCCACAGAGAAATACTAGGTCGAATGATACCCTTATTAAGAAGATCTTTTAACTGCTTCTTTAGCTCTTTTAACTCAGTCGGGGCCATTCTATATGGAAGAATAAAGATAGAATGAGTATTCAGTAGAAGATCAATCCCAGTTTATTTCCCTATTGGGAGGAATACCAAAAGGATCATTGAGAAATACCTCAAAAAACTCATTAACCATAGGGGTAGATTACAAGGAAGGACCCCAGAACTCGAATATTTAACCCAAACCATATGATATAGAAACCCCTTGGAAATCAACTTCCGATCTCTAAAATAAGAAATAAACCTCCATTTAGGCACTAAGGAACTCCCCTCCTAATCGATTATCAGTTCATTAGAGAAATGGAAATGGACCTTTTGAGTCCTATGATCCAAAGAAGCATAGCATGAATGAAGCCAGTCCATCCCCAGGATCATATTGAAATCTACTATATCAAGCTTTACCAAATCAACCAATGTCTCCTTATTTAAGATAAACACCATACAACCCCTATAGATCTTTCTTTCCACAATAGAATCACCCTCCAGAGTAGACATTGAGAAGGGGTCTGAAATATTTTTTGATCGAAATCATAATACACAGCCATATATGGGGTCACATAGGAAAGGGTAGAGCCCAGATCAAGCAAACAATACATATCACGAGAGAAGAGTTGTAACATACCAGTAAAAACATCAGGAGATGCCTCAGATTCCAGATAGGTGGCAAAGGCATGGAGACGATTCTGGCCAGTGTCACTACTAGAAGTTCTAACCTTTGGTACAGAAGTCGAAGAAGTGGCGACCAAAAGTTTATTAGCCCCAGTGATGACCTTAGCTGCAGGGCAATCCCACTGTATGTGACCCAGCTAGCCAAAGTTATAGCACTAATTTCTCCCTCATCATAATAACCCCAATAAAGCTTACCATAAATCTATAAGGAGGATATGGCAGGGTTAACTTAGATCCACTAGCCTGAGACTAGGCACCCTGTGCCTTCAGACCATTGCTATTCTAAAATTAATAATTACCAAACGACTTAGAATAGCAAACACTAGTCGAAGAATGTAAACCAGAGTTTTCCTAAGTATTTTTGTTTCACCACTGCTGACCATCTTTTCTACTAGCTTGCTGACCTCTACCCTACTCTGAATACCTGAACTTCTTATTCTACCTCTCTCCCATCTGTGTGTTTCTTTTTTTCCTCCTCCACCTCCTGCATATAAACCATAAGTTTGGAGATAACCATATCATTATTCAACATCATAGACTTACACTCCAATACCAATTCATGAGACAAACCTAAAGAAAATTTCCTTATTCTAGCCCTTATACTAGACACTAACTTCGAAGCATAGTGAGACATTTGATAGAATTTTAAGGCATACGTCTTTACACTTATCTTGCCTTACTTTAGATTAACAACCTCCTCTGCCTTAGCTTTCCTCAACTCTTGAGGAAAGAAATGATCAATTAAGGCACCATAGAACTCATCCCATATAGCTGGATCATCATCATCAACTCTCAACTTCTCCTACTCTTCATACCACTGATATACCCTATCTTTCAACTGATATGCAGCAAAACCCACATCCTCAAAATCAGAAGTATGCATCACCCAAAACATTTTCTCTACCTCATTGATAATTCCTTAAGAATCCTTCTTAACCTTAGAGCCATGAATATTAGGGAATTCAAACTCATGAACTGACCAACTCGAGTATCCTCCAAAGAAGGAGCAACAAAACCACCCTGACCTGACAAGTGAGTTTAGAAGGTCACTAATTAAGTCAACAAATGAATAGAATGATGGAGCTCCATATTAGAGATATCTCCTTGAGGCTACTGAGCATGAGTGCCACCAATCAGAGGTTCCAGCAGAGTTCCTACAAATATCAGATCTTTGAGAAGGCATAATATGAAATTTAAGAAAACCAAGAGTTAGAGAAATTCCATGACCCTAGATTCTATAGCTCGAATTAGAACATGAGAAAGGGAAACAATCCTAAATGCCATGTAGCCTCCGTCTCATAAGTGTGGTACGCTACACTTCCATAATGAGGACTCTACTCGACATGACTTTGTGGAAACCTAATGACCCTGAACATGGCTCTGATACGAAGCTTGTCATGACCCGAGCCCAGGCCTAGTCATGACGGGTATCTCAAGTCCACCGAGGACCCAAGACTACCTCTATAGCCTGTTCAACCTAGTAAAACCCAAATAAACAATGGAAGACATCTTGAATATAAAGATAAAATAGTGAATATAACTCAAAAGTAAGCTCTAATAGTTAACAACAATAATTCCCACACTTTGTCCACAAAATCCTCTAAACCAAAATACCAAGTTAGGTTGGGATATGCCCCCGACCATGGCCAAAAAGGGAATCCAAACTATGAAAAAAATCTGATAGTATTTGGATACTCATAAAGAAAGTAATGAAATATCAGACCATCCAAAAGATGAAGGCTTACCACTTTAACACAGAACAACTGCGAACCATAATCCCCTAATGATATATAGTGGTAATAGAGGTATCTTTGGACCCTACATTATGAAAAAATGTAGCTTACTAGGACACTTAGTAGGGTGAGCGCTAGTATGTAACTCAAGATAGGTATAAAATAATGCCATCATCTAAAACAAAGACAATATCAATGTACATGTTAACATACACACATACATAAATATATATAAGATATTGGGATAGGGAACAAAGTTTACATAATATTTAAAAACATTAGCCTGGATGTTGAGGCTCTAACCATCCAAAGGGCACCTACGGGCTATATGGGTTTTGCTTTCCTGCTGAAAGAGATCCAGCACATGTTAGCCACATGAATTGGAGAAATCCAAGGATGGGCCAGGGAATCCATGACTCCAACCATTCCAAAATACATATATAAAGTGCGAACTATGCACACGACCACCAAGGCCCCCATGCCGGCAAATGTGGTTTCCAGTATCAATTCTCTCATGACCTTTACCTTTTATGATGAGCTGCACAACCCCCTTTAAGAACAAATTAAAACATTTTCACATAACCCATCCATTTAACCAAGGAGTCATCCATTTAGGCATTTATCTAGTGTTATCATCATACCAATTAATTATGCTTGTAATCCAATTTCATTATGTCAAACCAAGCCAATTATCCATAAGACTTGGAAGTTCCTATTTAAAATTAATCCACGATCACGAAGGCCTTTCAAAACTATTTTGTTTAATTTAATCATTAATACAATGCAATGGTTAAGTAAAGTATGCAAAACCATGTAATTGTCCATATTTCAAAACCAATATGCAAGTGGGTTGAGGTTAATGCCAATTCGAGAAACCAAAAACCATAATTTTAGGGGAATCCATGACCCTCATCCCATCCATCATGCCCATGCACATATTCAGATTAAAAACTATAAAATGAAGCATGAATAACAATTCCAAAATCATGGGAAAACCAATCAAGTCTCAACTATTCAACACCCTCAACCCAACATTCAAAACCAGATAATTTAATTCAAATAAATCATGGTTAAGCATATGTTTTTCATATAATAAGTTTTAGGAAAGAGACACATGCCTGAAAATATCAAGAATTTAGAGAAGAAACCATACTTTGAGCCCTAGATGACCAAACCTTAAAACCCTAGACTTGTTCTTGACTTGGGAATTTAGAGAAAAAAGCTATGTTTTTTATTTATGGAATGGAAGATAATGAGGCCCCTTAGTGTATTTAGGTCATGGAAAAGTAGTGGAATAAGGGGAAAAGACCCATTTCCCCTTAATGAAAATGGGCAAGAAATTAACTCCCAGTTGCGACAGGTCAGGTAATGACTCGTGGTCACAGGTCTTGAGTGGTTACCTGGATTCGTAGTCTGGGCAGTTGATAACGCTCAATCTACAGCTCTCGTGGGAGTGTAAAGCGGTCGTTAGCAAATATAGAACCCAACCTGGGTTGGGTATCGATCCCACAGAGAATAGCTTGGCCAACAAGCAAGAGAAATTACTAGACTTTTAGTGCAAGTCTCGTAGGAAAGGGGGGATTGTAGTATGTAACCAAAACAAGAATGTAAGAACTGAAAATAGCAAAATAAAGAGAGATTGTCACGTGTGTTGTAAACAATGAGAATTGAGGCGTTGGGGTTATGTCCACCTTCTGAGGTATACGTCTCTATTGGCTATGAGTGTGTAGAGTCTTGACATGTAATTGCTTATAGAGAATTGTAGTCGATGGTAAATCCAAGCGTCTCTCGACCTAAACAAGGACTATTTCACTTTAACTCTCTCGAGCTTAAAGCGTGACTAACGGTACGAATTCTCCAAGAAGTTAGTCCAGGTACGGCACTAGCTTTTTAATAGGAAAGGGTGTCCTACTACCTTGACATTATCTCTTTTCCAGACAAATAACTTTTCTCTCGAACAAGTCAGATGTTAGACTGGCGTTGGTCTATGCGTCTTCTTTTCTAGACAAATAACCTTTCTCTCGAACAGGTTAGATGTTAGAATGGCGTGTTCTTGTGTTTGAACCGCAAAGAATGTAGATTTAAGATGAAGAGAATAATGATATAAGCAATATACTTGTCTTGAACTCACAAACTCATAGCTATAGATAGTAACTCATTCGGCTTCCATAACCCCAACTAAGAGATTTAGTTACCCATGAATGCGAAGGATATCACGTTTTGCATGGTGGATGGCGTGAATAGTAGGTGTTTGGCGTGTGGTTTTAGTGATTCCGTAGCAAGTAACGATTCTCTTGTTGTGGAATTTAAGAGTAGAAGAATGAAGAATTGAGAATGGGTTGTAGGAAGATGTCTTAATTGTAAGGAGATGAATGAATTGTCAGAATGTCTCCCCCCCTCTTTAAAATCTCTAACATGATAGGGTATTTATAATACTCCTATCCTACTCCTACTCAACTAATAAAATAAATAACCAAATCCTAATATACTAATGAAATCCTTGACCCAATTGTACTAGGGTAAGGTTACAAAATTATAATCCAAATAGAATGATGAAACACATAACCTAATTGCACTAGGTTAATGTATTATGGCAAAAATCCAGCTTTGTGTCTGTAAGTCCCAAAGTCTTCAGAAATGCTGTTTTAGCCCGGGACAGATTTTCCATGCAGCAGATTTAGTCCTTTATGCGTCCAGCTCCTTTCCATCTCGTTTGTGAGCTTTCTTTTGCGTCAAGTAAGCCATAAATTGCTGTATTTTGCATCATTTATACCTGAAACTTTCCTAATCACATTTGTTAGCTCATTTACAGGAAAAAGGACTAAAAGTGTACGAAATAGATAATTAGTTCTCGAAACTAGGCTAAAATATGGGCAAAATATATTGATATAGGCGCGTAATTTCGCCTATCATCAGCAGTGACTTAGGGCCACCACACTAGCATGATGATGCATCATACCCTGTGACTTATCACCCATCGACATGACTCATGACTTTCAATCGTAGTCTAGGCAAAAACTTAGAAATGTTACACTGGTTTGGTCATGAGTCACCCCTACGACTCGTAACCATTCCTTACAACTTATAAGGTCTTAATTATGATTAAGGAAGAAACTTCTGAAAACCTTACAGGTTGGACTATGAGTAGTACTATACGACCCATAACAAGTGACTACAACTCATCACTTGGGTTATAGGTTGAACAGTTAGCTCAATCACAGGGAAAATTTTAGAGTTCTAAACTTGGGGTATTATAAAAGTTGGCAGATTATTTGGGAAGGAAAAAAGGTAGAGGACACATAGGAGTAGTATTTTATTTTTATTTAAAATCACTGCACCTCATGGATTTTGATGGAATTGGCTATTTTTATGCGATAATGTAAATTTCAAATAATTTTCTAAAATTAAATCGGTTGTTTTTAATGCAATAATGTAAAATATACAATATAGAGTCACTGCTGATTAATTTGTTGGTTACCCTATATATTTATGTTTGAAAAATCAAAAATTATTTTATGCTTCTCTTTTTGCAAAGTCTTTCCCCTGAGGCAGGAGTTATTGACCATCTATTAAATTAATAGATGATGTGGCGGGGCCAATTCTTGCCCATGATACATAACTTGTTCCTATGGGAGCTAAGTTTTTGTTTCTTTGTCAAGAGCCATAGATCATATGCTAACTTATGAATATTACAAGCAAGTGATGAATGTTTTCAAGATATCAACATTAAGAAAACAGTCTTCAAAATTTAGAAATTATATGTAACTTGTGTCCTAGTTATAACAAATCACGTAAATCAATATATATAAAAAAGTCATACATGATATAATAAAGATTTCAAAATATTATCATCTCTTTTTCAAGCTTAAAGTAGTTATCTCCAAGTATTAAAATTTTTAATAATCTATTACATTAATACAGATTAAGGTAGTATCAACTCTTGTCCATGGAGCATAACTTGTTCCTTTGAGGGCTAAGTCTTGTCTTTAGGGAAAGAATTATTGAGCATCTTTCATATCATTACAGACTAACAGAGTGTCAACTCTTGTCCATGGAGAATAAGATTTTTCTTTTGGGGATTAAGTCTTGCCTATAGGTCAAAAGTTACTGATGATTTATCAAATCATTATAGACTAAGGTAGTATAAACTCTTACCCATGGGGCATAACTTATTCCTTTGGGGGCCAATTCTTACTTCTAGGGCAAGATTTATACAATATTTTCCAAATCATTATATACTAAGGTAGTGTCAACTATTACTCATGGTTCATAAAATATCCTTTTGGGGGCTAAGTCTTGCCCTAGGGCAAGAGTTATAGATCATCTGCCAGATCATTACTGCTATATGTAGTTTTGATGATGAGTAGATGACTACAAGGGACCATGTCCCTAGATATTCATGGATATAATACAACTGGAACGCGTGTCTGCATAGTTTTTCCTCTTGTGTAACAAATTTTACAGGTGCAACTGGTACCACTAAGGACATCTGTTCCAATCACATTTCAACCCTAATCATCACTAATCTATAAAATAAAAGAGATGCTTCTTCATCAAATGGTTTTTCCAAATCCAAAGAGTGAAAAAAAGGCAACAAAAACTCCATATTCAACATTTCTTAAGGTCCTAGCCATATGCGTGGCTTAAATAGAGAGTGTCTTATGTGAGTACTAATTTTTAAATAAATTACTCATATTATAAGAGTAAAGAACTTTTTTCGTTGTTTAGGGAGAGCTATATAATGTTACCTAAGGTGGATATTGATTAGAGTTAATCAATATCACAGTGGGTCCTTAGCAGAGTTGTTAAGATGAGCTTGTAGTAGAGTTATTACAAGCAAAAGTAACCTAGAGTTATTGAAGGTTGTAATAAAGAGTTTGATTATAGTGGATTTTAAGGTGTCTATGAGGGTGATTCATGTTTTTTCCTTCCTTGAGTAATTAAAATCTTGTGTTCTTACTCTTCTTTCACTGTCTTTTACTTCCTGGTTGGTTTGCTGTGTTTTACCTATGATTGACTTTGACGGACCTGGTCCTTCACTGTGTGGTGCAACCCTCAAGGGTTTCAGCAATTGGTATCAAAGCGAGTTCACTCTAAAAGGTTCACACCTAGAGTGCCTTGGTTAGCATGGCTGCTCCACCTAATCTAGAAGAAGGGCAATCTATAACTAGACTACCATGATTCAATGAGCAGTATTATTGGTGGTGGAAAACTAGGATGTTTGACTTCATCATGGCCGAAGATAGTAAAATGATGGACTTAATCCTTAATAGACCTCATGTTTATGTTAAAGAAGTCAAAGAAGGAGAAATAATTAAAATGGTTGTTAAAAGTGGGAAAGAGAATAATGATAAAGACAAAAAGAAAATTGAGAAGAATTAAAAGGCCAAAAAATTACTAGTTTGTGGTATAGGGCCTGATGAATATAATAGGATCTCAACTTGTGAAAATTCCAAAGAGATCTAGGATTACGTAAGGACTGCACATGAAGGTACAACTAATGTGAAGGATTATAAAGTAGACATGCTGACTACTTAATATGAAACCTTCACCAAGAAAGAAGGATAAATAGTCTAAGAAATGTATACAAGTTTTACTTTTATCACTAATGAGCTTCATTGCTTAGGAGAAGTAATTCCAGTATACAAGAAAGTACAAAAGATTCTTAGGATTCATCATAAGTCCTGGGAAAGCAAGTAGATGCCATAATAGAAGAAAAAAACTTGAAGACCCTCAATATGGATGAATTGATTGGAAATCTACAAAGCCATAAGCTCAAAAAGTAGTAAGGGATGGAGAAGAAGGATGTCAAAAGAGAAAAATCTCTAGCATTCAACACTTTAAAACATGAGTCAAATGAATATGATACTGATGTTGCCTATTTACCAAATAGGATTGTTAGAGACATAAGAAGAGTGGTCAGTTCCAAAGAAAAGAAAGCAACAGTAAAAAAGGGAAATAATGTTGAGGTGTGTTACTAATGTGGGAGTCCTAAGCATATTATCAAAGACTGTCTTATGCACAAATTTTATTATTAAGAGTATCTTAAGATTGGAGGTGATAAGAAAAGAACAGGGACCACGTCCCTAAAAATTCAAGAAGGAAGGCAGCAGCTAAGTTTGTTTTAAAGGAAGCACTGGCAGCATGGGGAGATTCTTCTAGTGAATCTGATAAAGATAAGAATCCTAGAGATATATCTATGTTAGCAATGGAAGATAGCCCAGTTGTCTAGGATTCCTTGGCTGTATTTATGGCCAACTCAGAAGATAAAGAAGAAAAAGAGGTAGCTTTTTTTGATATTAAGGAGAATCTAGATAATTACACTGCTAGGAAGATAAAAAGGCTTGCAAGTGTGTTTATAGACTCTGTATGTGAATTAACTATTAAGAAGAATGACTTAGAAAAAAAAGTAGAGAATCAAGAGCATGATCTGATTGCTTTAACTTTACAAAATTCTAAAACTGAAAAGTTGTTCACAAAAATAAACTCTGAGAATCTGAGTTTGATGAGTAACCTGAAGAAGGTATATAAGGTAGATGAAAAAGAGAAGAAAGAAGCTTCAAAGATTTAAATTTATCTTGAAGAAAGGTTGAGGGATTCTCAAAAATACCTTATGTCTGAACTTCATAGGAATGAAGAGTTTTGAGAGGGACCTGGTCCGCTTAAGAGAAGAGTTGAACAAGTCCCTTATATGGACTATTTCTTCACATATTATTTTTAATCTGATTAGTCAGGGTGTTAATAATGTAAAAATACTAAGATATAAAGGATAATTCCAACCTGCTAGGTAGCAAGGAAAGACTATCAATGATGCTAGAAACAAGGCTCCCAAACTTATTTGCAATCATTGTGGAAATATGGGCATACTAAGGGGAATTATCAAAGCTATATAAGTGTTGGAATGAAAAAATTAAAATATGTTCAGTAGGAGAATACTCATCCAAATGGGTTCAAGTATTTGAGTAAAATGAAGAAGAATTCTCTACCTAGATGGTCAAAGAAAGTTCTGATCACACTTTTGTCTTGTTATTGGGAACTCAAACACAAGTGGGTTCCCAAGTCAAACAAGTGATCATGGTTCTAGGTTGGAGAAAGAGGATTGCATTCAGGAATGTTCATTAAAAGTGAGTGTTCAGTGCTTAATTTTAGAAGGTTTGACTGTGTTCTCTCTCTCTCAAGGCACTCTAAAATGGAGGTGGCATATTTTGAAATAGTTGATTTCAAGGGATCTGGTCCTTAGAAGACTCATCTTAGAAGTATAAGTTCTGAAAAGGTAAGTAAAGTTAAGTCAGGGACCTGATCCTCAAATATTTCTTGAGAACAAGTTCTGAGATAAAAGGGGTGTGCAGAGGCTAGAGCGTGGATTAATCAAGCCAACCTGACCTAATATATAAATTAGTGTCTCTTCAAAAAATTTTCTATGTCTAGAAGACAAGTATCCATAATAAAGTAGGTGCATGTTAATCTCACTCAACATCATACCTTTACCGGTATACACCCAAGGGTACAAGTTTAAAAGGAAACAATTGAAGTAAACACAAGTTGAAAATTTACTCAAAAAGAGAGGGACCTGGTCCCATCTCTTAGGTGAGTACCAAAAATAACGTTCCTTAAATTTATATAAAATTTCTATTTAAAAAGGCTATATGTACAATCCTATATGAACAAAATTTGTCAACTTAGTTCAAATATGAAGAGTCACAACCATTATCATCAGAAGTGTCCATTCAAAAAGGTATATCTTAATTGTCAAAAAGTCATCTCTTTAATTATAAATTCCAATCCTCTTATTCTATTCTCTTCTCAATTAACTAGAAAATTGTTGCCCCCCTCAATCAAAACTAGTCCTTCTTCTTCCTTTCTCAAAAATTCAAAATGTCTAAAATTCCCTCTTCTTCAAACCCCATGAAAGAATTTCCCTCTGATTATCCTCAAGAGTCACATAGTGAGTTACCCATCATTCATTCTGATGAGACTCTTAAGACCCTAATTGAGACTATTCCAATCGAATCTCTAAGCTTCAGTATTTGTCATGTCTATATAGATGACATAAACAAAGGCTTTGGTTCTCCAATTGAGAAAAATATCCTTAAATCTGAAGGACCATCTTCCTCAAAAAAACCAGAATCCTCCAATTCTTCTCAGATATAGGTTCCTGATCTGAGGTGGATTTATGCACCTCAATGTTGTTATCCAAATGCTATTTAGCCCTGTTTTAAGGATAATTCATGTGTTTAGTATATTGTTGATGGTATAAATGATCATATAAGTGTTAAGATACATGATTACAATGTTTAAGCTATATTTTAAATAATTTTGGATTCAAATTGAACATTTAGAGTTCAAATGAGAAAACTAGTGTTACTAGCTTGAGCTAGGTGTTGTTCTAGTTGATCTCGATTAATTCTAGTTAGTGTTATGACTTTATAATGGTATGATTGTGTAATTATGCATGAAATAACTTTTTTATAATGTTTAAAGTGAAATTTAATAAATCCATGAGTCAAAACTAAGTTAAAGATCAAAAGAGGCAAAACTAGTATTCTTAGCTTAAGCTTCTAGTTCATCGTCTTGGATATTGTGTTATTTGGACCTCTAATTAGTGGTGTTTGATGTTATATAATACTTTGTGAGTTGATGATTATGATATGTGTATGATACAAAGGATGTAAATAAAGTGTAAACAACACCACAAGGCTTGTAATAGATGGACAATAGCACAGGACAAGTATGACGTAAAACGGACACCTTCAATCTCCATGGCATGTCGCGGACCCAATCCACTGATATGGGGTGTGTGATATACATAGTGATATTCCTAAGGGACCCAAATCAGTGTGTATACTTTATGAGGACACTTCACGAAGGTATACCACTGCAATGAGGGGCGTGATGCGGACTAAGTGCAAAAATCGACAGTTTTGTCCTCCTATAAATAGGACACTTGAACTTGATGTTGTACACCTTGGACGACTTGAAAACATTGAGGGAGTCTATAAAAAATTTAAATTAGGGTTTTATTCTTTTACTTTAGATTTTTTAATGGATTTTATCATGTATCCATTTATCGTGACTACGGTTATGTCCATGAACGGTTAAAATCCCCCTTTTCGAGGTTAAGGCCAAGAACATGATTACTACTGTTTTGAATTAATTTGGTTTAGATTATTTATTATATTTGATTGTTTATTTATCTTGTTTATAACTATTTTAAGGATTCACGACCCTTAGAATACATCCATACTCAACTTGTGAGCTCGGAAGGAGGAACAAAAAGATAGTACGTGGGGGATAAATAGAGTAGGATTATAAGCTTCCATATACCAAAGGTTATAATTTGCATATAGGGTAGGAATATACCTAGGTGACCTATTTGTATCACTTACAGGATAAAATATAAATGCATTTAACTTAATAACCACATCCCCACTCAACAATGTATTTGTGGAGCTAAGTTAGATAGGTGATTAGAGGCTCAGGAGACCATAATCGTAATATCAACCACATGAATAAATGACTAAGATAAAAATCATAACCAATGAAGTTTATTATAATAGTATGATTATCCATAGAGCCTTAACCCTGGGTTTCTACTCCTGGATTATTCAAGCACTTTAATTGTAACACCCCGTATTTTCCTAGCATAATCTAAGTCCAGTGCATGAGTATTCATAAATACAAATTTTGAAAAACTCATTATTTTTTAGTTTAGAGCCTTTCATTACATAGGAAATTCAATTAGCTCTCCAACGATATAAAATTGGCCGAAATCCGATAATCGGGTAAGAAGTTATGGTGATTTTAAGTTTCAGACATTAAACATCATCATTTTAACCCTTAGCGTGTCGCGGAGATAGTCCAAATGACAATTGTTAATTTCCAGCGTGACTCCAAAATGTTGGCGCTTCACGGAGCAGGCTAATTTCCAGTTGGCCTCTACAATGGTGGCACATCACGGAGGTGGACAAATTGGAATTCCAAAGGCTTACCACGATAGCTCCACATCGTGGTATTTGTCCAGGTCCCAATGTCCATTTTTAGTGGCTTAGAATGATAGTGGTGCATCACTCATGGCCAAAAATTGGGATGGTCAGTTTTTAGCTTACGTTTTAAATTCATTGAAGGGAATTTAGGTCTTTTTCCTAAGCCCTAAACTCATCCTAAAACACGAAATTTAGCCCCAATTGACCTAAATAATCATTCATTATTCAATTCTTCTCAAATTAAAGAACCCTTTTTTCAAGAACAAGAAACCCTAGCTCTCAAATTCAAAACCAATCCTCAAGAACTCACCAAGAACCTCAGGAAATTCATTATCTCGGGTATGTTAAATGTTTATCTATGCATTCCTTTCATCCATGGAGTCCAAATATCCTATTTTAATTACCAAGTTATAATATTTTCAAGTTATTTGATTTTAAATTATGATTTCATCCATGAACCTCCATGTACTATTGATTTTATACCACGTTACCCTGAAATTATTGATATCATTCAATCCTCTATGTTTTTATATTATTATTTATGGAATTAAACCATGATTTAGATCTATTATGTTGAATTCATGCTATTCCTATAAGTTCTATGATATACATATGATTGTTTTAACCATGACTACTAGTGTTTGATAAAATGCCTACAAGAGTGATTGATTTAATGAAAGCTTTCATGCTTTGTCTTCCAAGCTTTAGTATCATTTTACCATTATTTTTTTGAGTCCTGGGGGTGTTGAATACCCAAAAACCATAGCTGTTATGTAGTCTAGTCTCAGTATAATACAGAATAGTCTTCAAAACATACTATGAGCATTATCAGAATAGTCAAATATCAATCAGTTAAACTCAGAATAGTCTAGTATTTTAGTGCCTTTCAGTTGGGAGTAGGATTTAGCATCGAGAAAGTGTAGGTATGACATCTTCCCCGTCAGATAGGCAGAGTTATTAGTAGTAGTCCCTATACTCTAGAACTACATAACTAGTGTAGGATATAAGAAGTCACCCATCAGATTAGGCTTGGCTATCTTGCAGGGTCACCCGTCAGTTCAGGCTTAACACCCTTAGTCTTTTGGACATTATATCAGTTTAGTGGATCCACACAACCAGCGTTAGTAACCTTGGCCCGGTATTAACACCCTTCCAACTAGGATTATAGGTTGGACCCCGATTAGCTTAGATTGGGGCATTTCAGTTAGATGATACCTCCCACAGTCTCAGATGCAGTCTCAGTTATAGTCCTAGTTCAGTTAAGCAGTCTTAGAGTTGTTTGATCAAAGCATACAAATATCAATATTTTTTTAGTATTTTAATTTACAGATTTTACTCAGTCCATGTTACATGCTTGGTCATGCATCCCCAGTGTCTACAGATTTTCACGTATATTCATTATTTACAGATTGTTATTCATACTCGGTATTTATAGATTCTCCATATTTTCAGTATCTACTGATTCCATGTTCTCTACTCAGTACTCCATGTTTACATGTATATTTAATTAATTATTAGTTCTGTTCATAAAACCATGTATATCAGCCTACCTCATTTAGTATACCAGTACATTCAAGTACTAATCGCATACCTTTCTTTTGTGCTACGATGTATTATATCATAGGTACTGATGCTCAGTTCTCGAACCACGTTTAGACTTTACTTCTCAGGCCATTAGTAGTACAGTAGCAGTGATGAGTCCTCATCATTTGAGGAAAGATTACTTTACTTCATATCTATATTTCAGTAGTTAGCAGAGTTAGTTGGGGTCCTATCCCATCAACTTATATTCAGTCATTTAGTTATAGAGGCTTTTCAAACATTAGAGTTAGTTATTCAGTATTTGGATTTTCAGTTGACATGTCAGTTTATCAGTATTTAAATCAAATTGAGTCAGTTTTTCTATAGATTCATATTTCAATATTGATTTAGTGATAAAACCTTATGGAAATGAAAGATGTTTTCTGCAATTATGATATTATTATTCAGTGCTTACAATAGGTACCAACTCATGGGTTAGCTTGTGGTCCCTTAGGACTGTAAGCACCATGTGATGCCTAGGGAGTAGTCACGGGGCATTACAAACTTGGTATCAGAGCCTAAGGTTTTAAAGTGTCCTAGAAAGTGTGAAGGCCACATCAAGTAGAGTCTTATGCATGGGTGTGTAGCGCGTCACACTTATGAATGAGAGGCTACAAGGTGCTTAGGAAAAGTTTCCCTTCTTTTAATATTCATGTCATGTGAGTGATAATGAGCTCAAGTTAAACTCCCTGTCTAATATATTTCTTCCTTCCATTTGTAGAACATGCCTCCCAAGAAGAATGAAAGAAGAATAGGAAACCATCCAGTCCCTCAATCTGTCTAGGAAGATCCTCTAGATGAGCATGTATCTCATGCAGAATTTAGATCTACGTTTACTACTCTAGCAAACTCCATAGCAGCACAGAATGAATGGACAGCTGCCATTCAAACCATCCTAGTGGCCAATACTGCTACAACCAGAATTTAGGATTTTACGCGAATGAATCCTCCTTCTTTCATGGGATCCAAGTATTTAGAGGATCTACAGGAATTCTTAGATATAGTTTAGAAGGTCATGGATGCTATGGGGGTGACATCTAGTCAGAGTGCTGAGTTGGATGCATACCATTTGCAGGATGTTGCCCATACTTGGTTTAAGCAGTGGAAGGTTGATAGGGGTGTAGATGTAGGACCTATACAATGGGAAGAGTTTGCCATAATTTTCTTAGATATATTCTTTCTATTGGAGTTGAGGAAGGCTAAAGTGTTAGAGTTTATTAACTTGAGGCAGGGAAGCATGAGCGTGAGGGAGTATTCCCTCAAGTTTACTCAGTTAGCTAGATATGCTTCTCATATGGTAGCTGATAATAGGTCCAAAATGAGTAAGTTTGTGTCTGGCATATCTAATAGTGTGGTCAAGGAGTGCAGTACTGCAATGCTGATTATTGAGATAGACCTGTCTAAGCTGATGGTCCATGCTTAATAAATAGAGGAACAGAAGATTAAGGAGAGGGAGAGAGGAAATAAGAGGGCTAGGATGGGTAGTTTTAACTTTGGTCAGCCAAAGTCAGAAGGTGGTAACCATCCTAAATTTCATCAGAGGTTTTTAGCCCCAGCACCCTCTTCAGTCAGTGCTCCCATACCTAAATTCAAAAATGACAATAGGGATAAAGCACTAGGCTCTAAGTCCGTATAAATCCTTTATGTCAGAAATGTATCAGACACCATCAGGATGAGTGTAGAGCGGGTAGTGATGTGTGCTTCGAGTGTGGAAAGTCAGGTCAACGGATTCAGGAGTGTTGGGTAGTTTCTCAAAAAGGTAGGGTGTATACCAATAGGGCCAGTCCCATTAGTCATCAGTTCTATTCGATTGCCCAACTCAGTAGGGTTCCACTTCTAGTGCTACCAGTAGTTAGCATATAAACAGATTATATGCTCTTCAGTCCCACCAAGATCAGGAAAATTCTCCTAATGTTGTTATTGGTATGTTGCAGGTCTTTCACTTACATATTTATGCTTTACTAGACCTTGGTGCTTCTCTTTATTTTGTAACTCCATATATAGCCATCAACTTTGGAGTCAGTCCCAAAACTCTAGCAGACCCCTTTTTAGTGTTTGCCCCAGTAGGCATTTCTATTAGAGCTAGATAGATATACAGGAACTGTCCAGTCACAATATCTCAGAAAGTTACCTCAATTGATCTCATGGAGTTAGAGATGATGGATTTTGACGTCATTCTCGACATGGATTGGCTCTACTCATGCTATGCCTCAGTTGATTGTAGAAATAGAATAGTTCATTTTCAGTTCCTAATTGAACCAGTCCTTGAATGGAAGGGTAGTACTACAACTCTTAAGGGTCATTTAATCTCGTACCTTAGAGCCAGAAAGATGATATCGAAGGGGTATATTTACTATTTTGTGCAAGTCAAAGATTCTAACTCAAAAAATTCAACCCTTGAGTCAGTTTCAGTAGTCATGGAATTTCCAGATGTGTTCCCTGAAGATCTTCCTGGAGTTCCTCCCAAAAGGGAAATCGACTTTGAAATAGACCTTTTTCTAGATACTCAGCCAATATCTATTCCGCCATATAGAATGGCTCCAGCTAAACTCAAAGAATTAAAAGAATAGTTGAAGGATCTCTTAGATAAAGGATTCATCAAACCCAGCGTCTCCCTGTGGGGTGCACCAGTTTTATTCGTACGTAAAAAAGATGGTTCTCTCAGAATATGTATTGACTATCATTAGTTGAACAAGGTCACAGTTAAGAATAAATACCTACTTTCTAGAATCGATGACTTGTTTGACCAATTTCAGGGCGCTAGCTACTTTTGCAAGATAGACCTCAGATCAAGCTATCATCAGCTCAAGGTCAGAGAATGTGACATTCTAAAAATATCTTTCCAAACTCAGTATGGTCACTTCAAATTTCTGGTCATGTCCTTTGGTCTTACAAATGCTCCAGCAGCCTTCATGGACTTGATGAACTGAGTGTTCAAGTAGTACTTGGACATGTTCATCATAGTCTTTATTGATTACATTCTTGTTTACTCCCGTAGCGAAAATAATCATATAGACCACCTCAGAATAGTACTTCAGACTCTTAGAGCTCACCAGTTGTTTGCTAAATTTAGTAAGTGTGAATTCTAGCTAAGATCAGTAGCTTTCCTTGGCTATATTATTTCTAGTAATGGCATTAGAGTTGATCCTCAAAAGACCAAGGCAGTGAAAAATTGGCCTAGACCCATCTCTCTATTAGATATCAGGAGTTTCTAGGGTTAGCCGGCTATTACCGTTGGTTTTTTGAAGGGTTTTGTTCTATTGTATCCCTCATGTCTAGATTAAATCAGAAGAAAGTTAAATTTCAATGGTCAGATTTATGTGAGAAGAGTTTTCAAGAGTTGAAGACTCGACATACCTCAGCCCTAGTATTGACTCTACCAGATGGTTTAGATAGTTTTATTGTGTACTGGGATGCATCCAGAGTGGGTTTGGGTTGTGTCCTCATGTAGAGAGGTAAGGTCGTAGCCTATACCTCCAGATAGTTTAAACCCTATCAGAATAATTACCCTACTCATAATCTAGAGTTAGCAGTTGTAGTCGTTGCCTTAAAGATTTAGAGGCATTACTTGTATAGGGTACATGTAGATGTGTTCATAGATCACAAAAGCCTTCAGTATGTGTTATCTCAAAAAGATTTGAATTTGCATCAGATAAGGTGGTTGGAATTATTAAAGGATTATGACATGAGTGTTCTGTATCATTCGAGAAAGGCCAATATAGTGGCTGATGCTCTTAGTAGATTATCCACGGGTAGTGTAGCTCATGTTGAGAATGGTAAGAAGTAGTAGGCTAAGGAAGTCCATCATCTTGCTCGACTAGGTATCCAGTTAGACGATTCAGTAGAAGCTAGTGTATGGGTTTAGAGTAGTTCAGAATCATCTCTAGTTTCCAAAGTAAAAGAAAAGCAGGATAGAGATCCCAGTCTAGTTAAGTCGAAAGAATCAGTCAGAGACCATAAAGTGGAGGTTTTCTCCCAAGGGGGAGATAGTGTGTTGCATTATTAGGGTTGACTATGTGTGCTTGGTGTAGATGACTTGAGGCAAAAAATTCTTGCAGAAGCATATGGTGCGCACTACTTTATTCATCCAGATTCCACTAAGATGTACCACAATTTGCGGGAGATCTATTGATGGAGTGGGATGAAGAGGGATATTACAGAGTTTGTGGCTGAGTTCTCTACATGTCAGCAAGTTAATATTGAGCACCAGAAACCTAGTGGGTCTATGTAGGAGTTCAGTATTCCCACCTGGAAGTGGGAGGAAGTGAACATGGATTTTGTGATAGGTTTGCCCTCATACCCGTTATCAGCATGATTCTATTTGGATTATCATAGACAGGATGACCAAATCAGCTCATTTCTTGTCAGTCCATACCTCTTATTCAGTTAAGGACTATGCAAAACTCTATCTTAGAGAGTTGGTTAGGTTGCACAATGTTCCCTTATCTATTATCTCAGATAGAGGTACCTAGTTTACCTCTCATTTCTGGAAAGCATTCTAAAAGGGTCTTGGTACCCAAGTGTTGTTGACACCTAATTTGGACCCTCCATGACTAAATTTAATCCTAAGTATCTTTGGTTTTTTTATAAAATTGAAATATTTAATTCATCCAAATAAAAACTTTTTAAAATATCTATGCACGACATTTTGTTACTTAAATAACTATTTTATGAAATATCAAATTTTAATCAAGGCTTATCTTGAAAATCAATTCAAATGGGTAAAAGCTTGATTCAAATAGGGTTTATTCTAAAAAATAATTAATTTGGAGAAATATTTATTCAATTTTATCAAATCGAGAAGCTCGGGATTAAACTAGTTGGTAATTTGTTTCAAATCTTGATTCAGTTTGGTCAATTTATTAAATCTGACTTTAATTGAGGTCAATTTGGCCATAATTGCAATATAATTGGCCAATTAACTTCTAGTTAGGTTAAAATTTAAACACAATTGACTAAAATTTTATTAATAGAATATTTAATAAATAGCCTATACCTAACCTAATTGGGGTCATGTCTTAAATGACCCCAAAGTCTTATTAATACCCAACCCAATTTAATACACCCATCAGCCCAATCCAACAAGTAAAACAATCAGCAGCTTTCTTTTATTATTAAAATTGGCCCAGTGGTTCAACAAAAAATAAACAACCCAGCCCAACACTTATGACCCATCTTTCTCATCAATTTATAAGCTTCCAAAACAAACGTACAACTTCAACATCAACCTTATCAATGTACAACACAACCAACCGCGCATATAACACAACCAACCACATAAAGGTTCAGAAGCACAAGCTCTAGAGCATGAATAGTTTTCCAGTTTCAGCATTCAGAGTCAACAGTGAGTCCTCATCATTCAAGGATGTTATGATTTGATTATTTCATATCTTTAGTACTTAGTTATTTCAGTAGTTGGAGTTAGTTGAGGACATATCCCATCAACTCCTTATTCAGACAGTTCAGTCAGTTAGAGGATTTCAAACTGGATGTTTATAGATAGTTTATTCAGTTTTGGGTATTCCTATACCTCGTTCAGATATTGTTTTATTAGACATGTTACAATTTTGAACTTTACGTTCTTATAGCTTATATTCTACATTTATACAGTATATCATGCAATGCTCAGGTACAGATATCAGTCATAGGTTAGCTCGTGGTCCTTCGATGTCATGGGCACCATGTAGCATTCTGGGTACCAGATTTGAGGCATTACAAACTTGGTTTCAGATCCTAAGGTTCAAAGTATCCTAGGAAGTCTGAAAGCCACATCTAGTAGAGTCTAAGGTTCAAAGTATCCTAGGAAGTCTGAAAGCCACATCTAGTAGAGTCTTGTGCATGGGTGTGTTGCGCGCCACATTTATGTACAGTAGGCTATAAGATGTTTGATGTGTGAGCAGATGCTAACACATTTGAGGCTTTTAACTAAGAATAATTGCAAAGTCTTATGCAATTTTTGTTGTTTTTTATTGTTTTCTATTTGATATTGCAGTAAAAGTCAAGAAGCAAGAGAACCAGCAATAATGGAAGTAAAAACATTGAATTCTAAGCAAGTAGAGAGGGAAGTATAGCTGACGACTTGTCTGATAAGTCATCAGCCTTGTGATAAGCTATCAGGTTACTGTCAGCCTTAGAAAGAGAATGAGCTTCAGCTGGAATTTGTGACGACATCTGTGATGGGACATCAGAAGTGTGATAAGATGTTAGGCTCATAGTTAGCCTTAGACATAGAATGAGCTTCAGCTGAAGTTCATAACGATATCTGTGATAGGCCATCAGAAGTATGATAAGCCATCAGGCTTATTGTTAGGCTTAGGCAGGGAATAGGATTTGAAGTGAAGAAGTGACGACAATTTTGATAAGTATCATATGTCTGATAAGCCATCATGTCTCATCGTCAACCTAAGGCAGAGATTGTCAAAAGTGAAGAGGAGCTGACGACATTCCTGATAAGTCATTAGACTCCTGATAAGATATCACACACGTTGTTGCCTGTCCGAGAAAATACTGTGATCTATGATTTTATTTTCATAATTAGGCTAAATTATTTAAAGCTTATGTTAGGGTTTTCTAATCATATAATGATGGGGGAACTGACATTTTGAGAATATCTTCTCTCTAGATTTTTGACTTTAACTTTACAATTATTTTTGGAGAGATTATTACAATTATGTTGGGATTTTCTACTGTGAATCAAATCTGCAAAACACTTGTTTCTATTCATCTTGCTATAAGTTCATATATCAAACTATGAATTCAACTTGTTGTCTTGATTATTTTATTATGAGTAGCTAAATTCCCTTAATCCAAGTTGTGGGATCTGTGGGTTTGGGTTTGTAACGTAACTAAGTGTTCAAGATTCTAATAGTGGTAGAAACTTCTTGTTAATTCCATTATTTTATACTCTAACTATTAGTTGCAAACAATAGGCCTTGCTTACTAGTGATTTTCTTGAGATAATAAATCAACCTTAGTAAGAAGTGAATTATCAACAGGGACTTGGAAGCATCAAACTTCCATTTAATAATTAATGCTGTAATAAGATTAGTTAACTTGAGATAACATCCTGTTATGAAATATAAATTCCCTAAGTTTGAGGGAATTATGTGGTTAAATGTCTAAATAGGTTGAGAAACATTTAAACATAACTTCGATAAGGATAGTCTGCTGTTCCTACCTACCATAAGAATCTTGAACCATTACTAGCGTCTGTCAAATCCCAACACCCATAGTGAACACAACCCTGGTTTTCCTTATCATATTGATTTCAAACACTGAATTGAGAAGTAATTATTTGTTACCTTTCCAAAAAAAATCCATTCACAGAAAATTGATAACTATCAGTTGATTAATCCGCAGATAACTCAAATGCACACCATATTCCCTGTGGGATTCGACCCCAACCTAGTTGGGTTATGTATTGACAACGATTGCTCACATTCTTGTAAGAGAGGTGTAGTTTGAGCATTATCAAAAATGGTATCGTTGCCAGGGAATAGGATTGTAAATTAAAGTTGTGTGCGCTAATTGACTGTTAGTCAAGTTTCCTAGTTTTACGTTTATTTATTACTTTTGTTTGCTGCAGGACTTTTTTGGTGCATTCCAAGAACCAAAAGTTCCAGAGAACCATTATTACCATTTAATTAGAAATCATAACTAATCGGCATAATGGCAGATCGGCAGGAGGTTGACAGGTTAGCAGCCTTAGCTAGAGCTCATGTGAATGTGCAGAATGACCGTCAACAAGTATGGCATCCAAATCCTAAGGATGACGACTTGGGAGACGAGGAGTTGCTAAACCCTGGTAACCCAAGGTGTGCAGAGCAAATAGCTGCACCAGTACAACGTAATGCTAATAGGAATCATCTATTCCAAGGAAGGCAAGATCACCAACCGATCTAGTAAGACCTCAATGATAATGATGATAAAATAGATGGAGCAGGTGCAACGGGTGCAATTATTCCTCCACCGTTAGCACCTAGGGAGAAATTCAACATTACGAGTACTATGATTCAACTCCTTAATTTAAAGGGGTTGTTTGGTGGCCTTCCTGGGGATGATACAAACTTGCATCTAGTGAACTTTTTCACCATTTGTAAATCTTTTGATAACCCAGGAGTGGGTCAGAATACTATCTTTTTGAGATTGTTTCCGTTGTCTCTATCTGGGGAGACAACATTAGGGCTTAATGAACTGATACCCAATTCTATAACCAGTTGGAGGTAGTTGAAAGGATCTTTCCTAAAAAGGTTCTTTACACCTTCTAAGAGGGTACAGTTGAGGGATGAGATCAGTAACTTTAGAAAGCTCCCAACTGAATCCTTGCATGAAACCTGGGAGAGATTCAAAAAGAAGCTGACGCAGTGTTCGAACCACAACATGACGAACATACATTTGATGGAGACTTTGTATAGGGCTCTTAAATTTGTGAAAAAAATAATTGTAGATAATGCTGCTGGTGGTTTGTTTGTTGATCTTACATTCCCAGAGGCTTTAGAAATTCTAGAGAAAATGACCAAATAGACTCGGGCATGGCATACTAGGGACTCTATGGTAGCAAGCCCCACTATTTCTGTTGGTATGACTGCAGAACAATGCAGAAGAGACGAAAAGAATGATCAACACATGGCTCACCTAAAAATACAAATGGACTTGCTAACCAAGCATTTACTATTAGGTAAAACTAAGAAAGTGAAGGTTGTGGGATCACAGGGTAAAGTAGAGTCTGACTCAGAAGAAGAGGTGAACTATGTAAATAATTAGGGGGTTTCTGAGGCAATAGCCAAGGAAATCAAGGTCGAACTTATTATGAAAAGGATGGATATAAGAACTAGGAGCAAGGTAATTGGAGGAGCAATAATGATAGGAGCGAGTTATATGTCCCTTTTGGAAATTATGAGGCTGCTACAACAAGTTCTGAAAAGATATCCCTAGAGGACATGATGGCTAAATTGTTAAAGGGGGTGGAGGCTACCAACTCAGGGGTGACTACCATGAAGACTAATTTGTCCTCTATGAGTCAGTTGGTAAACTCGTACTCCACTTCGATCAAACAACTGGAATAGCAAATAAGCCAACTCTCCGCAGCAATGAACCAGAGAAAGAGTGGAACATTACTAAGTGATACAGTTCAGAATCTATGCAGTGATGGCTCATGTATGGAAATTACCACTAGGAGTGGTAAAATATTACCTGGCCCTTCTGTAGGCAAAAGTTTGATTGAAGATATGACTGAATACAGATGATGAACCAAAAGAAAAATGTCCAGTAAAGTCTGGGAAGCTGGATGGTTCTGATGATGCTCCAGAAAAATAAAAGGAGAAGTAAAAGAAAGTAGTGGTGAAAACTCTCCCAAGACCACCACCTCTCTTTCCTCAAAGATTGAAGAAGAAGGTTTATGACATAAAATTTAGTAAATTCATGGCAATGTTGAAGCAGTTAATGATAAATGTGCCTTTGGTGGAGGCACTCGAGCAAATGCCAGGGTATGCTCAATTGATGAAGAACCTTGTGATAAAGAAAAGAGCGGTGATATATGAACTGGAGGATAATCTCCATCATTGTAGCACTATTTCTACAAGGTCCTTGGTGTAGAAGAAGGCAGACCCAGGAGAATTCACTATTCCTTATACAATTGGGTCTCTGGAATTTACTAAGGCCTTATGTAATCTGGGAGCGAGAATTAATCTAATGCCATTGGCTGTATATAAAAAGATGAGTTTGGGAAATCCCACACCCACCAACATGCGACTCGTGATGGAGGATAGGTCAGTAAAATGACCTATTGGTATTTTGTATGATGTGTTGATGAAGGTAGCTAGCTTCATATTTCCTGTGGATTTTGTCATTCTGGATTGCAAGGTAGACTTTGAGGTGCCCATAATCTTGGGTTGACCTTTCCTCGGAACTGAAAGTGTATTGATTAATTTGCGAGCTCATGAGATCTTATTTAGGATGAATGATGAGGTGGTGCAATTTGATATGTGCAAATCAATAAAGCAATATAAAAAAATGAGTGTGTTCTCAATTGTTGATGTATATTATGAGGATGAGTACAAGGTGTCAATTGATGAGATACTTGTTGTCAAGGTTTTAGCCGTAGTTCTGATGAATTTTAATTGTGACGGTATTGAGAAGTATAAAGAGACTGTTTGTGCTTTGTTAGGAATGGGTTCATACTCTTATGCTTCTAAGAATCCAGATCTTGATCTTGCTAATCGACCAACACCACCGGCTAAGCCATCCATTGAAGAGCCATCGGGGTTGGAATTGAAGAAGTTGCTAGGGTATTTAAGGTACATGTTTTTGGGCAACAAAAAAACATTAACCGTTATTATTGGAGCTGATTTGGGTGAGAAGAAGGTAAAAGCACTTATTTTAGTACTTCAGAGGTACAAAAGAGCAATAGGATGGACTATCGAAGATATTATTAGCATTCCCCCTGGCATCTGCACGTATAAAATACAACTTGAGGAAGATTGTACTCCAACCATCGAGCACCAGCACCATCTTAACCCACCAATTCAAGAGGTGGTAAGAAGGAAATTATTAAATAGTTGGATGCAGGAGTGGTTTACCCAATTTCTGACAGTAAATAGGTGAGCCTAGTTCAATACATGCCTAAAAAAGAGGACATAGATGTTGTTACAAATGAAAGGAATGAGTTGATTTCACTCAGGCCTATGATTGGGTGGAGAGTTTTCATGGACTACCGCAAACTAAACTCATGGACTTTGAAAGACCACTTCTCAATGCCCTTTATAGACCAAATGCTTGATTGATTGGTCAGAAGAGGGTGGTCTTGCTTCTTGGATGGTTATTCTGGATATAACCAAATCTGTATTACTCCTGAAGATCAGGAAAAAATGACATTCACCTGCCCATATGGCACCTTTGCATTTAAGAGGATGTCGTTTGGGCTATGCAATGCACCCGCTACTTTTCAATGGTGTATGATATCTATTTTCTCAGATATGGTGGAGGACACCTTAGAGGTGTTCATGGATGATTTCTCTATGGCAGGAGATTTGTTTGAGCTGTGTTTGGAAAACCTGAGTATGGCCTTGCAACGATGTGTTAAATTCAATTTGGTACTTAATTGGGAGAAATGCCACTTTATGGTAAAGAAGGGCATCATTCTCGGGCATAAAATTTCAGCAAAAAGGATAAAGGTTGATCGAGCCAAGGTTGAAGTTATCGAGAAACTACTCCTCCCATTTCCGTGAAAGGAGTGCATAGTTTTCTTGGACATACTGGCTTTTACCAGAGGTTTATAAGAGACTTCTGAAAGGTTGCAAATCCACTTTGCAAACTTTTGGACAAAGAAGTGAAGTTCTCCTTCGATGATAATTGATTGAAGGAATTTGAATGCCTTAAAAAGAAGCTGGTCGAGACCCCTATCATTGTTGTAATGGACTGGTCAAAATCATTTGAAATCATGTGATACAAGCGGTGGTTCCCTTGGAGCTGTATTGGGACAAAAAAAGGAAAAATTATTTCATCCAATATATTATGCCAGCAAAGCACTGAATGGAGCACAAAAGAACTACACCGTCACTAAATAGGAACTCCTGGATGTAGTTTATGCTTTTGAGAAATTTAGGGCTTACCTGCTTGGGACCAAAGTGGTGGTCCATATTGACCACGCAGCCTTGAGGTATTTGATGGCTAAGAAGGATGAAAAACTAAGGTTGATCAGAAGTGTGTTACTGCTATGAGAATTTGACTTTGAAGTCAAAGATAAAAAGGGTTGCAAAAACCAAGTGGTAGGTCATCTGTCTAGAATGAAAGATGAGCAGGAAGCTAGTGATGAAATGGAGATAAATGATGCATTTCTTGATGAGGAGATCTTGGCTGCTGCTATGGAGAAAATGCCTTGGTACGCTAATTTTGCAAATTATGTTGTGAGTGAGGTTATTCCAGAAAACCTTTCTTTTCATCAAAGAAAGAAATTCCTTCATGATGTCACACATTACTTCTGGGATGAGCCATATATTTTTGGGTAATGTGCTAACAATATTATAAGAATATGTGTGCGAGAAGTGTATGTATTGTGTATATTGGAAGCATGTCATGCTTCCCAAGTTGGAGGTCACTTGCAGGGAGGTGTTGCAGAGTGGCTACTATTGGACAACATTGTTCAAGGATGCTCACGAGTTTATGCTGAAATATGACTAATGTTAGAGGCAGGGGTCGATCTCCAAAAGACATGTGATGACTTTGACTAAGATTCTTAAAGTAGAATTGTTTGACGTCTGGGGCATCAATTTCATGGGTCCTTTTGTATGCTCGTATAGGATGAAGTATATTCTAGTTGCTATTGACTATGTCTCAAAATTGGTCAAATCTGTTGGCTTGTCTGATAATGAAGGAAAGAGGGTTATTGCTTTTCTCAAGAAGAACATCTTCTCTCGCTTTGGATTACCCTGTACTATTATAAGCGATGGAGGATCTCCTTTTTGCAACAAAGTGTTTTAAGATGCCTTAGCAAAATATAGGGTAAAACAGCATAGAGTAGCCACTCTATATCACCCATAAACTAGTGGGTAAGTGGAGGTGTCAAATCGAGAGATTAAAGCCATCCTAGCCAAAATGGTAAACGTTAGTCGGCAAGACTGGTCTCGAAAGCTTGGGCATAATGGACCACTTTCAAGACACCTATTGTCATGTCACCGTTCCAGTTAGTCTATGGAAAAGCATGGCACTTACCAATAGAGCTGGAGCACAAGGTTTTATGGGCACTTAAAAGGTTAAATTTGAATTGGAAGGAGGCATCAGAGCTAAGACTAGGACAACTAAATGAGATGGATGAATTCCATCTCAAGGCATATGAAAGAGCATACCTATACAAAGAAAAGATAACGAAGTATCATGATTGGAGGATTGAGAAATGAGATTTCCAAAAAGGTGACTTGGTGCTTCTGTTCAATTCCAGACTCAAACTATTCCAAGGTAAGCTTAAATCTAAGTGGTCAGGCCCCTTTAGAGTTAGTCAAGTCCATTCATCTGGAATAGTAGAACTTGAAAATGAAGACAGAAGCATCTTCAAGGTTAATGAGAAATGAGTCAAACCTTATATCGGTCTAAAAGACTCGATGAAAAGTATTGCTACTATCTGTCTTAATAAAGTTTGAAGTAATTGAGATACCTGAGTCATGCCGCAATGTTAAATCAGGTGCTACATGGGAGGCAACCCATGATCCCTGTGCTTGATCTACTCCAGGTATACCCTAAACCTTAGTTCAGTTGTCTTTGATTTTAAGTTGAGGGTGTGTTATTGTTGTAACATTTTGTTACTGACTAAGAGAAATACAAGTACCTGAGGCAGTTAACGTGGTTTTGTTATTTTGTGATCACCTCTCAAATAGTCTGATTGTTTAACTGTGTGATTTGCATCTAATTGTGACCATTATGCATCTTGTTGTGGTATCAGTTCTAGTAACTTGATAATCATTGCTAAACAATTGTATGAACTGGATAAGTAGTAACTTGTGATATACTTGTGTGTCATATGCGTGTGAGATCTTACTTTGTTCCCTTTGTATGTTGAATCCAGAACTTGCCCAGTTAGTCTTACCTAGATTGAAGGATAGGGGTTAGGAAAGGATCATAGGCCATTTTAATATAAGCCACTTTTAGCCTAAATGACGTTCCCTGTATGCATAAATCCCTTGATCCCTATTTTGAGTCTGAATAGCCTATTTTTTTATGATACCTATCACCGTCTCATTTATACCATAATGAACCTGTTTTGGCCCTGGTCCTCCTTGGACACTGTGCACCTTGACTTAGTCAAATGGCCTAAGTTTAGGATATCTATCATAGAGGTGCATGATGTAAAATGAGTATGAAGAAAGGTAGAATAAAAGAAAAGAATAAAAAGTTGGGTGCGGTGGGAAAGAACAAGAAAAGAAAAGTTGTGAAAGAGAAGAAGTGATTGTAGAAAAGACCACACCCATCCTGAATATGTGTGATCAAGAAAAGAGAAGAATAGAAAAAGGTTAATAAGTGAGACCCAGAAGCTAGTGTAGTGTCAAGGAGGCTTAGTCACTTTAAATATCACCCTAGCCTACATTACAAGCCAAAGAGAAGACCTATAGTGATCCTAGCTGACCTGTATGAAAATCTTGGTAAAGAAAATAAGGGCAAGCCTTTGGTATTTGGCATACATTGATTAGAACTTCATTTTGAGAGTGAGTGTCTTTTGACTGTCCCCATGGTTACATATGTGATGTCTGATATAAGTGGAGTGGGACTTCTTTGTAGTAAGGGCACACTGGTTACGTTGCTAACTTGTTTGGATAGTGTAATCTTGGTAAATGCATGGTTATTGTTGGTTAATAATGTCATATCTTGATTCCTGTGTGTCGTATTGTTGTTCTTCAATAATATGCATAGTTGTTGTTTTTAAATTAATTGACCTTGGAGATGGTGAAGATGTTTTGAGATAATATGGATGGTTGACTGCCAAATGTACTCTGTATTCTCTTAGTTGTGTTTTAGTTGCTTGAGGACAAGAAATTGTTTTAAGTTGAGGGTGTTGATGTGTGAGCAGATGCTAACACATTTGAGGCTTTTAATAAAGAATAATTGCAAAGTCTTAAGTAACTTTTATCGTTTTTGATTGTTTTCTGTTTGATATTGCAGTAAAAATCAAGATACAAGAGAACCTGCAATAATGAAAGTAAAAGAGTTGAATTCTGAGCAAGTAGAGAGAGAAGTATAGCTGATGACTTATTTGATAAGTCGTAAGCCTTGTGATAAGCTATCAGAGTTGTCGTCAGCCTTAGATAGAGAATGAGCTTTAGCTAGAACTCATGAGGACATCTGTGATAGGCCATCAGAAGTATGACAAGCCGTCAGGCTCACTATTAGCCTTAGACAGAGAATGAACTTCAGCTAGAATTCATGACGACATTTGTGATAAGCCATCAGAAGTATGATAAGCCATCAGGCTCATCGTTAAGCTTAGGCAAGGAATGGGATATGAAGTGAAGAAGCGATGACAATTCTGATAAGTCATCACATATTTGATAAGCCATCACGTCTCACCGTCAACCTAATATAGAGATTGTCAAAAGTGAAGAGGAGCTGACGATATCCCTGATAAGTCATCAGACTCCTGATAAACTATCACACACACTTCGTCGCCTGTCCGAGAAAATACTGTGATCTATGATTTTATTTCCATAATTAGGCTGAAGTATTTAAAGCATATGTTAGGGTTTTCTAATCATATAATGATGGGGGAACTGACATATTGAGAATATCTTCTCTCTAGTTTTCTGACTTGAACTTTACAATTATTTTTAGAGAGATTATTACAATTGTTTTGGGATTTTCTACTGTAAATAAAATCTAAGAAACACTTGTTGCTATTCATCTTGCTGTAAGTTCATATATCAAACTATGAATTTAACTTGTTGTCTTGATTATTTTATTATGAGTAGCTAAATTCCCTTACCAAGTTGTGGGGTCTATGGGTTTGGCTTTGTAACATAACTAAGTGTTCAAGATTCTAACGGTGGTAGAAACTTCTTGTTAATTCCATTATTTTATACTCTAACTATTGGTTGCAAAAAATAGGCCTTGCTTACTGGTGATTTGCTTGAGATAAGAAATCAATCCTACTAAGAAGTGAATTATCAACAGGGACTTGGAAGCATCAAACTTCCATTTAATAATTAATGTTGTAACAAGATTAGTTAACTTGAGATAACATCCTGTTATGAAATATAAATTCCCTAATTTCGAGAGAATTATGTGTTAAACATCTAAATAGGTTGAAAAACATTTAGACATAACTTCGACAAGGATAGTCTGTTGTTCCTACCTACCACAAGAATCTTGAACCGTTACTAGCGTCTGTCAAATCCCAACACCCATAGTGAACATAACTCTGGTTTTCCTTATCATATTGATTTTATTTGTTACCTTTCCCAAAAACCCTATTCATAAGAAATTGATAACTATTAGTTGATTAACCTGTAGATAACTCAAATTCTCACCATATTCTCTGTGGGATTTGACCCCAACCTAGTTGGGTTATATATTGACAACGATCGCTTATATTCTCGTAAGAGAGGTGTAGTTTGAGAGTTATCAATGTTTTAGCAATAGTTTACCTTCTTTTAATATTCATGTCGTGCTAGTGAGCATAAGCTTAAGTTTAACTCTCAGTCTAATTCATTTCTCCCTTTCTTCTACAGAACATGCCTCCCAAGAGAAGAAACGAAAATCAATTATCTCTTTAGCCCGTCTGAGTAGATCCTTTGGATGAACATGTTTCTCATACAGAGTTCAAAGATGCATTTACTACTCTTGCTAACTCAGTTTCTGCCTAGAATGAATGACCAACTATTGTTCCAGCTAACCCAGTGGCCAATTCTACTGCAGACAGGATTCAGGACTTTACCCGAATGAATCCACCATCCTTTTTTGAGTCTAAGTCATATGAGGACCCTCAGGAATTCCTTGATCAGGTTTAGAAGGTTACAGATATCATAGAGGTGTCAGCTATTGCGAGTGCTGAGCTAGCTGTATATCAGTTGCAGGATGTGGCTCACACATGGTTTAAATAGTGGAAAGTAGAGATGGTTAGTGATGCAGGGCCTATAGAGTGGGAGGAGTTTGCCACTGCTTTTCTTGATAGATTATTTCCCTTAGAGTTGAGAAAATCTAAGGTGCTAGAATTTATCAACCTCAGGCAAGGCAACATGACAGTGAAAGAGTATTCTCTTAAGTTTACTCAACTAGCTAGATACGCTCCCATGTAGTGGCAGACAGCAGGGCTAAGATGAATAAGTGTGTTTCTAAGGTGAATGATAGTGTGTTTAATGATTGCAGATCTACAATATTGATTAGTGAGATGAATATAGACAGGCTTATGATCCATGCTCAATAGATAAAAGAGCAGAAGATTAAGATAAAATAGAAGTAGAATAAGAAAGCAAGGACAGGTAGTTTCAACTTTGCTCAGCCTAAGTCAGAGGGTAGAAGTCATTCTCAGTTACACCAAAAGTCATCTGTTCTAGCTCCTTCCTTAGCCAGTGCTCTAGTACTAAAATTCAGAGACGACAACAGAGATAGGGCACCAGACTCTAAGTCTCAGGGCAGTGTTAGCAGTGCCCGAACCTATCCTCTTTGTCAGACATGTGGCAAGCACCATCAGGGTACTTGCAGAGCTACCAGTGATGTTTGCTTTGGATGTGGCAACCCAAGCCACAGAGTCAAAGATTTTCCTCAGCCAAGTCCTCAGGGTCAGCGTAACCATTCCTCCGCTCAGTCCAGTCGCCTGAATCAGTAGGGTACCACTTCCAGTTCTACTAGTGGGCAATGCCCAAATAGACTCTATACTCTTCAGTCCTGGCAGGATCAGGAAAATTCTCCTGATGTGGTTACTGCTACGTTATATATCTTTTATTTATATGTTCCTTGGTCATATCATTTTCGGTGATGGAATTAGAGTTGATCCTCAAAAGACCAAAGCAATAAAAAACTGGCCTTGCCCTGTATCTCCATTAGATATCAGGAGCTTCTTGGGTTTTGCTGGCTATTATAGATGGTTTGTTAAGGAATTTTCTTCTATTACATCCCCTATGTCCAGAATGACTCAAAAGAAAGTCAAGTTTTAGTGGTCAGATCCTTGCAAGAAGAGTTTTTAGGAGTTGAAGACTCGACTCACCTCAACTCTAGTTTTGTCTCTTCTAGATGGTATAGATGGGTTCGTAGTGTATTGTGATGCATCCAGAGTAGGTTTGGGTTGTGTCCTTATAAAGCATGGTAAGGTCATAGCCTACGCCTCCAGACAGCTTAAACCCTCATAAGAAGAATTATCCTACTCATGATCTTGAGTTAGTACCCGTAGTTTTTCCTTAAATATTTGGAGGCATTACTTGTACGGTGTTCATGTAGATGTGTTCACAGATCATAAGAGCCTTCAGTATATTTTTTCTCAGAAAGATCTTAACCTCCATCAGAGATGGTAGTTAGAGCTCTTGAAAGATTACGACATCAGTGTCCTTTATCATCTGGGTAAGGCCAATGTAGTGGCTGACGCCCTAAGTAGACTATCTATGGGTAGTGTTTCTCATGTTGAGGACAGTAAGAAGAAGTTAGCTCAAGAAGTCCATCAGCTTGTCAGACTAGGTGTCCGCCTAGTTAATTCAGCAGAAGGTAGTACATGGGTTAAGAATAGTTCAGAATTATCTCTAGTTTCTGAGGTGAAAGAAAAATAGGATAGAGATCCTAGTCTAATCAAGTTGAAATAATCAATCAAAGATCAGAAAGTAGAGGTTTTCTCCCAAGGGGGAGATGGTGTTTTGAATTGTCAGGGTCATCTTTGTTGCCAGGTGTAGATGACTTGAGGCAGCAAATTCTCGTAGAAGTGCATGGTACGCGCTACTCTATTCATCCAGGGGCCACTAAGATGTACCGCAACTTGCGGGAGATCTATTGGTAGAGTGGGATGAAGAGAGATATTGTAGAGTTTTTGGCTAAGTGCTCTACATATCAGTAGGTTAAGATAGAGACTCAAAAGCCTAGTGAGTCCATATAGGAGTTCATTATTCTTACTTGGAAGTGGGAAGAAGTGAACATGGACTTCATGATGATTTTGCCTCATACTCGTTGCTATCATGATTCAGTTGGGGTCATTGTAGACAAGATGACTAAATCAACTCATTTCTTTTTAGTCTATACCTCTTATTCAGCCGAAGATTACGCCAAACTCTATATCAGTGAGTTGGTCAGATTACACGGTGTTCCATTGTCCATTATTTCAAATAGAGGTACCCAGTTCAACTCTCACTTCTGGAAAGCATTCCAAAGGGTCTTGGTACCCAAGTTTATCTCAATACTGCCTTTTATCCCCAGACAAATGGTCTAGCAGAAAGGACCATTCAGACTTTAGAAGATATGTTGTAAGCGTGTGCAATTGATTTCAAGGGTAGTTGGGATGATCACTTGCCTTTGATTGAGTTTGCATACAACAACAGCTATCTTTTTAGTATTCAGATGGCTCCATTTGAAGCTCTCTACAATAGGAGATGCTGATCTCCAATCGGTTGGTTTAAAGTTAGTGAGGCCTTAGTTATAGGGCCTGACTTAGTATTAGATGCCTTAAAAAAGTCCAGTTAATCAGAGAAAGACTTCGGGAAGCTTAGAGCTGACAAAAGTCTTATGCAGATGTACGCAGAAAGGATGTCAAGTTCAAGGTTGGTGACTATGTTTACCTAAAGATCTCTCCCATGAAGGGAGTGAAGATATTTGGAAAAAAAGGGAAAGCTTAGTCTCCGATATATTGGTCCCTTCAAAATTCTCAGTCGTTCAAGCAAGGTAGCTTATAAGCTGAAATTGCCTTCAGATCTAGCCTCGATTCATCCAGTGGTCCATGTCTCTTTGCTTAAGAGGTGCATAGGTGACCCATCAGTTTTAGTCCCTATAGAGGGCACTGATGTTTAGAACAGCCTCTCTTATGAAGAGATTCCAGTCAAAATTCTTGACTACGAGACTCGTAGACTGAGGAACAAATAAGCCCCTCTAGTCAAAGTTCTTTGGTAGAATTAGTCTGTTGAGGGAGCTACTTGGGAAGCAAAAGAAGATATGTGGACCAAGTATCCTCACCTCTTTTCCGCTAACTCAAAGTCAGCCCAAGGTAATAGTTTTCCTTAAGCTTGCTCAGTTATCATGTTCAGTTTCATTACCAACTTGGTATACAATTTTATGCTCAGAATTCTATTATAAACTTGGTATCAAATACCATTGCATATTTAGCCATATGTTCATGCATCATGTCAGTCACGTATTCATGCATAAGATATGCATCCTCATTATGAGAAACTCAGCTTATCAAAAATCTCAGTCATGCTTTCATGAATTAGTTATGCATGTTCAGTATGATATCAGTTTATCAGTCATGTCAGTCATGAAATCATGTTTCAGTTATTCATGTCCTATATATAATTTAGTTTGTATTTTCCCCATCTCAGTTAGTCTCATTCGAGGAAGAATATTCTTAAGGGGGAGATATTGTAAGACCCCGCAAAATTTCTCAGCTTAAATCAGTCCTTTAAGCTTGTCAGAGGGGGGTCTCATGCTTAGAAAATCCTAATTAAGCTTCTAGACTTGGTTTATTTTAGCCTTCAAAAGTTGGCAATCTCATTTTATGACCTTAACATCCTTAAATGGTCTATATTTTGTTGATTCATGATCAAGAAGGTCAAGAGGTGTTCCCAGACATGTTTCGAATTTTTTGGAACTCGTTTAGACCATGTTTAGAGTCCCAAAATAGTGGACCAACGCAATCTTAGCACGCCGTATTGGTAATCGCATTGGTTAACATAGTTACAGGCTGCCAGAGCCAAAACTGCTAAGAGTCGATGTGATCATGGCGCAACGCATCGATCATTGCATTGATGCAGTCAACGCACTGCGTCGCTTAATGTCTCGATGCCTAGTTTCAGTCATTAAATGTCCGTATTTTTAAAGGCAAAAGGGTTAATTTCCTATCCCTATATAAGTCTAAACCATGAGATTAAGCCCTTATTCAACCAAAATATAGTCACTTTTCTCAAAATCCTCTCAAGAACAAGTTAGGGTTTTCAATTGAGGATCTAAATTCAAGGAAATTCCACCGTCAATCTTTTTGAAAACAAGAACTAAGGTATGTCAAGTGTTTATTCATGGATTCCTTTCATCCATGAAGCCCAACAATCTAATTTTAAATTATGAATTTTGATGTTTATGTTGTGGATTGATTATGTTCATGTAGTTATTGTTGTAGGATTACCAAGTTGGAATCTTTATGTGTTGTTCATGAAACTACGCTAGTATGTGGGTTGAAATTTATGAAATTGAGTTGAATTAGGGAATCATGTGGTATTAATTTGATTTCATGCCTAAGCCCTAAGTTATACATTCTAGGTTTTTGATAAAATGCCTAAGAGAATAATACTTGTGCATTATGACTCAACAGAACCTAAATGATGAATTCATGTTACCATTATATTCAAAATGACTCCCATGTTATTGTTATGCCTTTTAATAGAATGATGAAATGCTCATGAGGTTAGGATTAGGGAATTATGACATCTTTATATGCATTCTTATTCATGTGAAAGATTGTGGTTTGCAAATATTTCATGAAAATCCCTAATGATAGTACTATAAATTATTAACCCTGGTTATATGTTCAAGGAGTGTTATGTCTGGTTAGTTTTATGCTATCGAGTCCTGGGGGTACTTGTACTTGACAACTTAGCTATATACCTAAAGCCAACGTCATTTTCATGATAAATCTCAATCACGCCATGATTAGTAGTATTCTCAGTCAGTTTCAGAACTCAGTAGAACTCAGTTACATGACTTAGGAAAATTCAGTAATCTCAGTAATCTTAGTTAGTTATTAGATTTTAATAGTAGTCAATCAGTTAACGAAACTTAATAAACTCAGTCCAGTTCAGTTTAGTTAATCATGTTCAGTGTCTATCCAGATGGGAGTTAGATTCGGCACTGAGTGAGCCAAAGGATAGGAACTCACCTGTTAGTAGAGGGTGTAATTCTTAGAACCAATCCTTGCGCTCTAGAACTACATAGCCATTGTAGGTTGAGACATCAAACCTGCTAGTTGAGGGTAGATTAGATGTATTAACCTGTTATATGAGGGTCCCACCGTTATCCTTAGAGTACCTATTAGATGAGGGATTTCTTACAGCTTGTCCTTACTAGTGGTACGATATTGACACCCTTCTAATTAGGGTTATAGGTTTGACCCCAAATCTATTTAGAAAAAGGGGCATGTCGGTTAGATGAATTCTCCCACAGTTTCAGTTATAGAATCAGGACTGTCAGATATAGTCACCCAGTCTCAGTAATAGAACCCAAATAGTTCTATAGAACCCAGGACTATTAGATATAGTTACTCAGCTCAGTACGGAACTCAGCTAGTTCCATCAGAACCTAGACCATCAGACATAGTCACCCAGTATCAGTTATATTACATATATCAGTTATCAATAACTCATGTTATCAGTATTCAGACTCAGTAGTTAGTATTACTCACGAATCCAGTAACAGTTACACATTTATGTATGTATTCTCACGATTATGTTATATAGTTAGTTAGCATTGTTCATGCATATGAACCCTTTGCATTAAGCCTACCTCACTTGCATACTAATATATCTAATTGTACTGACGCATTTGTGCTATGGTGTTTTTATACCATAGGTTCAGAAGCACGAGCTCAATAGCATCAGTAGCATTCCAGTTTCAGCAGTTAGAGTCAGCAGTGAGTCCTCATCATTTAAGGATTTATGATTTGATTATTTCATATCTTTAGTACGTAGTTATTTTAGTAGTTGAAGTTAGTAGGGGATTTCACACTAGATGTTTGCAAATAGTTTATTCAGTTTTGGGTATTTCTATGCCCCGTTCAGATCTTGTTTTATTAGACACGTTATAGTTTTGAACCTTACGACCCTATAACTTATATTTTACATTTATATAGTATATCATGCAATGCTCAGGTACCGATATCAGTCATGGGTTAGCTCATGATCCTTCGGAGTCATGAGCACCATGTAGCATTCCGAGTACCAGATTCAGAGAGTTACATGTGGGTAGACATAAGTGGTGGAAATTGGTTGTTAGAAGTGAATTGAATTAAAAGTGTGATGTATTAAATTGCTTAGAGAAGATAGTCATTATTCTTAACCAAAATAGTTCCTACCTATCCGTTGGCCTATATTACAACCCTTAAATACCTACTTAATCCTGAGCCTTAACACTCTAACATTAGTAGAGTACTACACTAAGGGAAAGCCTATGGTTGTAATGCCCCGCAAAATCCTCTTCCAGTCTGAGCCATAGAGCGTATTTGGTAAAGCAAAAAATCTCAGTCTAAATGTTTTAGAAATATCTTCCCAAGTATGAAATACTTTGAATCATGTGGGAATATATTTGAGCATGAATTAAGATCATAGAGGTCCTCTAACTCAAGGACGAGTTGAAAGCTTTCCTATCGTTCAAGTTTTAGTGAGCATCAAAACTTTGGTCAACTTCAATCAACCATAACTCATTGTATATATCAAATTAAAGGACCTACTATATATCAAATAAAATCTCTTTGAATTATCTTTCCAATGATACCAATTTCATCAAAAACCGATAGCGGAGCAAAGAGTTATACCTATTTTACTCTGAAAAATCAAGCTGAGAAACTGAGTGACGACATTCGTGATAAGCCGTCATGCCCGTGACGACCTATCACCAATGTTATCATCCCTAGGCATATTTCTACCCCTGGTGACGACATTTTGTGACAATCCATCACGCCCGTGATGGCCTATCACCAATGTCGTCAACCTTAACCAGAAACTCAAAATTTTACCCTTTTGTGACGATATTTTGTGACGACTTATCACTAACTTAACGGCTTGTCATGGATGTCTTCAGCTATTTTTTTCAGCAATTTAAGGATGTTTTTTCAAGGGTATTTTGGTCTTTTCTCATCTATTGGAGGTCTCTATAAATATGAGAAACCCCATTCAAACCCTAATATCTCCATCTTCTCTCTCAATTCTCTTAAGAGAAATAACTAGGGTTTCAATTCAAGAACCCTAATCTTCCAAAAATCATCCATAAATTCTTCAAGATTTCTTCAAGAATCAAGTTCATCATAGTGTGGGCTTTGAGAATTATTTATTACAAGTGCAGATAGAATCTCAAGCATTAGAATTCATCCAATTTCAAAGATTAAGGTATGCAGATGTTGATTCTTGGGTCCCTTTCATCAAAAAAGCTCAAAAACCCTTTTTAAAATATGAAGATTTTATATTTGTGAGATTCCATGATTTGTATGAGTTAAAATTGATGCTACATGTGTTGTTGAGTTTTGATTCATGTTTGTTTATACGATTCATGAGCTTTGACCCTAGTAGGTAGAATCCATGTGATATTCGTGATGAATCTTCCTTATGTTGCTTTCTATGTAATGTGTTCATGACTTTTGGGTGTAGAAATAGTCGAACAAGCGAAGCATGTCCCACATAGGCTTGATAAAGAGCTTAGGTGAAGCATAAGGGCCATTATAGTATGTTGAATAGGAAACCCCAAATTGTGAGTTAGTTTATGCATTCCTAGTGTTTGATAAAACGCCCAAGTAAATGAATTATTCCATGGTAGTAGGAAATCCCCAAATAAATGTGAACTCATGCACGTCTAGTGTTTTTTTGAAGGACCTTAGTGAACAAATGGAGATGTGAGAGTAGTAAATTCCCCAATTATGTGCTCTTGATATATGCTAAGTTTTTAATACGTGCCAAGTGGTTAGCAAGTAAGTTATGACATATACTATGAAGTTTCCCCAAGCCATGTGATATCCAAACACATGTCAAGACTGATATAAGTATGAAATAGTTGAGGTAAAACCTTGTTGAATGGAGTACAATCTAGTAGCATGTTTCCCTTACGTTGTTATATGATTGTGATTCAGAGATGCTTAAAGTGACCCCTTGGCGATTGTGATGACAAATGAATGCTTGTGATAATGAATGAATGATTGTGGTGATAACTAGTCAAGAATGATTATGATTTACTTTTATGTTATTGAGTTCTGGGGGTATTTATACCCGACAATAGAGCTATTGTCTAGAGCCCGTGTCAGTTTTTCCATAATTTTAGTCGAGCCATGATTCTCAGAACTCAGTGAACTATAGAACTCTGTAACCTTAGACAAGTGCAAAAGTTAAGAAAGCTCAGTAATCTCAGTTATCTCTATAATCTTTGTATCGCTAATAATCTAGCCTTAGTCCTATAAGCAGCTCAGATCTACTAGTATTCAAGTGATTCAATTCTAATCTCAGAAGCGATTCGAGTAATCTATTCCAGCTATGTATCGTCAGTCAGATACCATGATTCGATACCTTTTCCATCAAATATGAAACTAAGTAATCTCAGCGTACTCAGTTAGATCTTTTGAGAAAATGATCATTATCAGATTCAGTTTAGTTGTGTACTGTTAAGATTTCAGTTCAGAGGCTTTCAGTTGGGAGTAGAAACTAGCACCAAGCGAGGGAAGGGATAGCAGTTCCCCGTCAGAGAGGCCGAGTCGTTAGGGGAAATCCCTGAACTCCAGAACTACGTAGCCAGCACAGGATGTAGGAGTCCCCGTCAGTAGAGGCTATCACCGTCAGAGAGGTTTGACTATTATATTGCCTCAGGTCAACTTTCTTCAAGGGTTATCCCATCAGATAGGCTTGACCAGAGAGGTCTTTACCTATGGCACAGTATTGATACCCTTCCCGCTGAGGTTATAGGTTGGACCCCACCTTTGGTAGTTTGGGGCATGTCAATTAAGTAACTACTTCCCACAGTTGCAGTTTCAGTATCAATCTTCAAAAATCAAGAATATGTGGTACAGTCGTCTATCTCAGTGAGGAACTCAGATAGTTCTATTGATTCATGGAACATCCCGTCAGATAGGCTTGGTCTCATATACAGATTCTTATTATCATATCTAGAGATCTCCCATCAGAGAGGCTTAATCTCAGTCTCAGACCATGTCAAGTATTCTTATTATCATATCTAGAAATCTCTCGTCAGATAGGCTTGATCTCCATCTCAGATTTAGTTGAGTATTCTTGTTGTCAAATTCGGACATGATCATACTTTTTATCATTGATAACTGCTTCTAGAATAATCTGTTAGAAAAGTCGATCTCTAATTCTGTCAGTCAAAAGCAGTAAGCTCAAAATTTAGTCCTTGATGTAAGTACATCCAAACTCTCAATTATCAGTAACAGATGAGACAATGATTCAGTATCTCAGTGTCAGTAGTGAGTTTAGTCTACAGTAAAGTGGTATCCAAGTTTCAGTATCTAAAGTTTCGGTGATTGTGTTAATGGTCTGTGCATTAATGTATGTGTTCTCATACGGCATCTTCATGATTATTCAGTTTAGATATTGTGCATGCATAAGCCCTTGCATTAGCCTACCTCATCTACATACTCGGTACATTCCTATACTGATGCATTTGTGCTATGGTGTTTTATTTGACACCATAGGTTCAGAGGCACAGGATCTAGAGTATCCTCAGCAGTTCAGTCCTAGTCAGCAGCAGTAGCAGTGAGTCCTCTTCTTTAGAGGACGAATCTCTGTTTACTATTATTGCTTTAGACTTTGTTTATTTTTAGTTAACAGAGTTAGTTGGGTACCTGTCCCATCAACTCCACAATTTAGATAGTTTAGAGGCTTTTCAGACGGATGTATTAGTATTCAGTTTTCTGTATTATGAGTATTCATAGATGTGTTGAACCTTATGGCTAGTTTTTATATTTATTTCAGATATTATGCAGTGTACAGGTACAAATATCAGTAAAGAGTTAGCTTGTGGTCCTTCGGGGTCATAAGCACCATGTGATATCTCAGGATAGGATCTTGGGGTGTTACAAACTTAGTATCAGAGCCTAATATTCAAGAGTGTCCTAGGGAGTCTGAAAAGCCGCATCTAGTAGAGTCTTGTGCATGGGTGTGTTGCGCATCACATTTATATACAAGAGGCTATAGGATGTTCTTAGGAGCAGTTTTCCTCTTTTAGTGATCATTTTGTGCGAGTGAGCATGAGCTCAAGTTGGTTCTCAGTCTAATCCACTTTTTTCTTCCAATTATAGAGTATGCCTCCTCGTAGAGATTTTGTCCTTAGGGTTGATGACCATATCTCACAGCCAGTAGATCCTAAGAATGAGAGTGTGTCATATGAAGAGTTTCAGGTAGCTTTTCAAGTGCTAGCCCAAGTTGTGACTAATGTTCAGGGGAACCGTCAGGTTGCAGCCCCACCTCAGCAAGATGGGGACTCAGCCGCATCCAGAATCAAAAGTTTTATAAAAATGAACCCACTTAAATTCTTTGGGTCAGTAGTAGGTGAGGACCCACAGCTTTATCTAAAAGAGGTAAAGAATATTACCCAGATTATGCATGTTTCTAAGAAGGAAAGTGTTGAGTTATCATCATATAGGTTGAAGTATATTGCTCATGATTGGGTAGTGATGTGGGAAAAGAGTAGAGGGGAGAACGCAGCTCTTATGACTTGGCTAGAGTTTCAGAGTGCCTTTCTAGATAAGTTTTTCCCGCTAGAGATAAGAGAGGCTAAGGTAGAAGAGTTCATGAACCTAAGGCAAGTTTCCATGACCATGAAAGAGTATTGTCTTAAGTTTAACCAATTAGCTAAGTATGCTCCTGACTTGATAGCTGACCCTAGAGTGAGTATGAGTAAGTTTGTGAATGGTGTATCGGGGTTAGTGTTGAAAGAGTGTAGGACTACTATGCTTTATAGAGATATGGACCTTGCTAGACTGATAATACATGCACAATAGATTAAGGCAGATAAGAAGAAGGAGAGAGAGAGAGAGTAAGAGAGACAAGATAGGTAGTCGTGGTTTCTCACAGTCAGGGTCTCAAGGTAGTAGTATTTCTCAGTATGGTCAGAGATTTTTAGTTCCAACTCCATCTTCAGCTAGTGTACCCGCACCTGTATTTGGGGGTGTCAGATCTGAGGGAGCGCTAAGCTCCAAAGTCCATAGTAGTGCTAGTAGTGTCCGTACCCATCCGCGTAATGAAAAGTGTGGTAGGCACCACCCAGGTGTGTGTAGAGCTGATAGTGATGTATTCTTTGGGTGTGGTGATCCAGGCCATAGAATACGAGAATGTAGGGTGCTGAATCAAAGGGGTAGACTCCGTGCATTTCAGGCTCGCCTTGATTGGGAAAGATCCCCTGAAATAGACCTGGGTATGTTATGAGCCCTTCATATTTATGACGTGCATTAATAGATCCTTTGGTCCCATTTTGTGATTATACATTAGCATGAGTTATGCATGAGTTTCAGATCTTGATCGGTCAATCATGACCCAGTCTATAGGTGCGCCACGCACCGCCCTAGTATTTTAGCGAAGTGTGTTTAGAAGGACATAGAGTCCTAAGGGGGAGATAACCTATAGTATTATGATGTTGCATGCCATTAGATTCATCCCGATGCATGTTCAAATTTTCTTTATGAAGTTAGCATCAGTCGTTATTGCATTGTCAAGTCGCATTTTCAAAAGTTAGCTTAGCCGGACATCCATGCATTAGATATGCGTATTTATTAGAAATGAGTTCAGCTTGTCAGTGTGTGATCAGTTATATATTCTTGAGATCATCCCAGTTATGAGTCCATGCATCAGATATGCATGAGTGTTATCAGAATTCATCTATGAGTAGATTCAGTCGAGTATTGCATGCACCAGATATGAATCATGCCCAGTGTGAGAACTCTATATGTCAGTGGTTCCAGTTGTGTAAGCATGCCTTGAAATGTTTCTGTTTCTTGAGTAGGTTCTGTTGATTCATATTTTTATTCTATCAAGCGACATTCGAGGACGAATGTTTCCAAGGGGGAGATAATGTAATGCCCCGCGAAATCCTCTTCCAGTCTGAGCCATAGAGCGTATTTGGTAAAGCAAAAAATCTCAGTCTAAATGTTTTAGAAATATCTTCCCAAGTATGAAATACTTTGAATCATGTGGGAATATATTTGAGCATGAATTAAGATCATAGAGGTCCCCTAACTCAAGGACGATTTGAAAGCTTTCCTATCGTTCAATTTTTAGTGAGCATCAAAACTTTGGTCAACTTAAATCGACCATAAATCTTTCTATATATATAATTATAATACCTACTATATATCAAATGAAATATCTTTGAATTATATTTCCAACGATATCAATTTTGTCAAAAATTGATATTGGAGCAAAGATTTATGCCCATTTTACTCCAGCATGTCAGGCTAAAAAGCTGAGTGACGACATTCGTGATAAGCCGTCATGCCCGTGATGACCTATCACCAATATCTTCATCCCTAGGCATATTTCTACCCCTAGTAAAGATATTTTGTGACAATCCGTCATGCCCATAATGGCCTATCACCAATGTCATCAACCTTAACCAGAAACTCAAAATTTCACCCTTTTGTGACGATATTTCGGGACGACTTATCACCAACTTGACGGCTTGTCATAGATGTCGTCAGCTATTTTTTTCCAGCAATTTAAGAACATTTTTGCAAGGTTATTTTGGTCTTTTTCCATGTTTTGGAGGTCTCTATAAATATCAGAAACCCCATTCAAACCCTAATTTCTCCATCTTCACTCTCAATTCTCTTAAGAGAAAATAACTAGAGTTTCAATTCAAGAACCCTAATCTATCAAAAATCATCTAAAAATTCTTCAAGATTTCTTTAAGAATCAAGTTCCTCATAGTGTGGTCTTCGAGAATTATTTATTACAAGTGCGGATAGAGTCTCAAGCATTAGAATTCATCCAATTTCAAAGATTAAGATATGTAGATGTTGATTCTTAGGTCCCTTTCATCCAAAAAGCTCAAAAATCCTTTTTAAAATATGAAGATTTTATGTTTGTGAGATTCCATGATTTGTATGAGTTGAAATTGATGTTACATGTAATGTTGAGTTTTGATTCATGTTTGTTTACAAGATTCATGAGGTTTGACACTAGTAGGTGGAATCCATGTGATATTTGTGATGAATCTTCCTTATGTTGCTTTCTATGTGATGTGTTCATAACTTTTGGGTGTAGAAATAGTCGAATAAGCGAAGCATGTCCCCCATAGGTTTGATAAAGAGCTTAGGTGAAGCATAAGGTATATTTTAGTATGTTGAATAGGAAATCCCAAATTGTGAGTTAGTTTATGTATTCCTAGTGTTTGATAAAATGCCCAAGTAAATGAATTATTCCATGATAGTAGGAAATCCCCAAATAAGTGTGAACCCGTGCATGTCTAGTATTTTGTTGAAGGACCTTAGTGAACAAGTGGAGATGTAAAAGTAGGAAATTCCGCAATTATGTTCTCTTGATATATGCTAAGTTTTTAATATATGCCAAATGGTTAGCAAGTAAGTTATGACATGATAGTATGAAGTTTCCCCAAGCCATGTGATATCCAAACACATATCAAGATTGATATAGGTATGAAATAGTTGAGGTAAAACCTTGTTGAATGGAGTACGATCTAGTAGCATGTTTCCCCTACGTTGTTATATGATTGTGATTCAGAGATGCTTAAAGTGACCCCTTGGCAATTGTGATGATAAACAAATGCATGTGATCATGAAAAAATGCTTGTGATGATGAATGAATGATTATGGTGATGACTAGTCAAGAATGATTATGATTTACTTTTATGTTATCAAGTCCTGGGGGTATTTATACCCAACAATAGAGATGTTGTCTAAAGCAAGTGTCAGTTTCTCGATAATTTCAGTCGAACCATGATTCTCAGAACTTAATGAACTATAGAACTCTGTATCCTCAGACAAGTGCAAAACTTAAGAAAGCTCAGTAATCTCAGTTATATCTGTAATCTCTGTATCGCTAGTAATCTAGCCTCAATCATGTAATCTACTCAGATCTAATATTATTCAAGTGATTCAATTGTAATCTTAGAAGCGATTCAAGTAATCTATTCCATCTATGTATCATCAGTCAAATACCATGATTCGATACCTTTTTCGTCAGATATAGAACTAAGTAATCTCAGTGTAACTCAGTTAGATTTTTTGAGAAACATAATTAGTATCAAATTTTCTTCAGTTGTGTTCTGTTAAGATTTCAGTTCAATCTTTCAACTAGGAGTAGAAACTAGTACCAAGCGAGGGAGGGATGGTGGCGCCCCGTCAGAGAGGCTGAGTCGTTAGGAGTAATCCCTAAACTCTAGAATTGCATAGCCAGCGCAGAATGCAGGAGTCTTAATCAGTATAGGTTATCACCGTCAGAGAGGTTTGACTATTATATTGCCTTAGACCGACTTCCTGCAAGAGTCATCCCATCAGAGAGGCTTGACCAGAGAGGTCTTTACCCATGGTACAGTATTGACACCCTTCCAGCTGGGGATATAGGTTGGACCCCAGCTCTGGTAGGTTGGGGCATGTTAGTTAAGTAACTATTTCCTATAGTTGCAGTTTTAGTACCAATCTTTAGAAATCAGGACTGTGTGGTACAATCGTCTATCTCAGCGAGGAACTCAGATAGTTCCATTGATTCATAGACCATACCGCCAGATAGGCTTGGTCTCATAAACAGATTCTTATTATCATATCTAGAGATCTCCTATCAGAGAGTCTTGATCTCTATCTCAGACCATGTTGAGTATTCTTATTATCATATCTAGAAATCTCCCATCAGATAGGCTTGATCTCCATCTTAGATTCTATTGAGTATTCTTGTTGTTAGATTTAAACATGATCATACTTCTTATCATTGATAATTGCTTCTGAATTAATCTGTTAGAAAAGTTGATCTCTAATTCTGTCAGTCGAAAGCAGTAAGCTCAGAATTCAGTTCTTGATGTAAGTACATCCAGACTCTCAGTTATCAGTATCAGATGAGTCAGTGATTCAGTATCTCAGTGTCAGTAGTGAGTTCAGTCTGCAGTAAAGTGGTATCCGAGTTTTAGTATCTAGGGTTGCGGTGATTGTGTTCATGGTCTGTGCATTTATGTATGTGTTCTCATGTGGCATCTTCATGATTATTCAGTTTAGATATTATGCATGCATGAGCCCTTGCATTAGCCTACCTCATCTACATACTCGATACATTCCTGTACTGACACATTTATGCTATGGTGTTTTATTTGACACCATAGGTTCAAAGGCATAGGATCCAAAGTATCCTTAGTAGTTCAGTCCTAGTTAGCAGCAGTAGCAGTGAGTCCTCTTCTTTTGAGGACAAATCTCAGGTTACTATTATTGCTTCAGACTTTGTTTGTTTTTAGTTAACGGAGTTAGTTGGGGACCTGTCCCATCAACTCCATAATTCAGATAGTTTAGAGGCTTTCAGAATGATGTATTAGTATTCAATTTTCTGTATTATGAGTATTCAAAGATGTGTAGAACCTTATGGCTAGTTTCTGCATTTATTTGAGATATTATGCAGTGTACAGGTATAGATATTAGTAAAGGGTTAGCTTGTGGTCCTTCGGGGTCATAAGCACCATGTGACATCTCGGGATGGGATCTCGGGGCATTAGAATGGTTCACCTTGTATAACTTCTGAATTCTTTGAGAGCACGAGTGTAATTTTATTCTTGTACCCAATTTGTGACAAATTGTATCTATGTGAGTGGTTTTGGGTAACTCTCTTGTGGTGAACGCACAATTTTGATGATAGTTAAGTGATTTATATGATGTCTTTAATTAATCAATATGCATGATTTTTTCAACTTAGTGAGTCAATTCTTGAGGTTATGATGATTTGGATTAGTATTCCTGAGCTTTCAATTGTGTATATAACATGCTTAGTTAAAGGAATTGCATTCTGTGTAGTCATTGTGTTACTAGCATGAGTGTTTCTCTTGTAGTAGAAGTATGGAGTCTTCTCTGATTATGATGCTTAGAGTAAAGAGTTGTTTGAGGATGAACATGGATTTAAGTGTGGGTGATAATCTGAGGTAGATTTATGCACCTTAGTGTTGTTATGCGATGCTAGTTATCCTTGTTTTGAGGACAATTCATGTGCTTAATGTATTTTTGATGGTATAACTATGAACCTAAGTGTTAATATACATGATTACAATGTTAAATATGTATTTCAAACAAGTTTGGATTCAAATTGATCATTTAGAGTTCAAATGAGAAAACTAGTGTTACTAGCTTGAGCTAGGTGTTGTTCTAGTTGATCTCGATGAATTCTAGTGAGTGCGATGAGTTCCTAAGTGTATGATTGTGTAATTATGCATGTAAAAACTTTTTTATAGTGTTTAAAGTACAATCTAATCAATCCAAGAGTCAAAACTAAGTTAAAGATCAAAAGGGGCAAAACTAGTATTCTTAGCTTAAGTTTCTAGTTCACCGTCTTGGATATTGTGTTGTTTTGAACTCTAATTCATGGTGTTTGATGTTATAGTATGCTTTTTTAGTTTATGAGCATAATATATGGATGATACAAAAACTGTAAATCAAGTGGAAACAACACCACAAGGCTTGGAATGGATGGACAATAGCACGGTACAAGTATTAACGTAAAACGGACACCTTAGATGTCCATGGTACTTCGCGGACCCAATACACTGCTATGTGGCACGTGCCATACATAGGAAGCTTCTTAAGGGACCCAAAATTGTCTTATTCCACTATAGGGGCATATTTCAGAGGTATTCCACCGTGAATAGGAGCGCGAGGCGTATAAATAGGACACTTGAACTTGATGTTATACACCTTGGATGACTTGAAAACATTGAGGAAGGCTGGAAAACACTTCAATTAGGGTTTATATTCTTTTACTTTAGTTTTTTTAATGTATTTTATCATGTATAGTGATTACGATTATGTCCATGAGCGGATAAAAGCCCCCTTTTCGGGGTTAATGCCAAGAACATGATTACTATTGATTTAGTTTAGATTATTTATCATATTTGGTTGTTTATTTATCCTTTTTATCACTATTTTAAGGATTTCCGACCCTTATAATACATCCATAATCAACTTGTGACCTTTAAAGGAGGAACATAACTATAGTATGTGGGGATAAATAGAGTAGGATTACAAACTTACACATAACGAAGGTTATAATTTTCATCTTGGATAGGAATATACCTACGTGACCTGTTTGGTTCACTTAGGGGATGAAATATAAATGTATTTAACTTAGTAACCATATCCACGCTCAACGATGCAGTTGTGGAGCTAAGTTAGATAGGTGATTAGAGTCTTGAAAGACCATAGTCATAATATCAACTCCGTGAATCAACACCAAAGAGAAGAAACATAACCAATGAAGTTTAATAGCATAGTATGATTGTTCATAGAGCCTTAACCCTGGGTTTCTACTCATTAATTGTTCAAGCACTTTACTTTTCCGCATTGTTTACTTTACTTCTAGTTTACAACTCACAAACTCTTTTGATTTTCTTTGCACAACTTAAATCTCACTAGTTAACTTAAATTAGATAGTTGTTGATACAAGTTCCAGTGGGATGATACTAGCTTGCAAAAGTACACTTTACTACTTGGCGGCACCACATACACTTACGTGTGCACTTGGGCGTAACAGTTCTCTCTTAAGAATTCAAAGAAACTAAATTAAAATTTACAAGAACCTGGTTCCCCCACTTTTTCTGATCAAACCCTATATTTTCCCAAATAGATGATAAAGAAATTCCTGTACAAAAGTTTGATCCTTTTAGTAACATAAATTGGGTAGCTGAAAATTTTATTTTACTTGGACATGATCCCAAGGAAAGTTTTACTAGTGGGAAGAGCAAATAGTAAGAGAAAATGATGATTTGGAAAAGGATAGGGAGTTTGTATTACCCCCAAATAAGGAAAATGAAGAGGATGGAGATGTTCAATCTCCGATTTAGGAAATAAAGAAACTGAAGGACAATAAGGGAAAGGAGAAATTGATTGACTCTTGTATAGAATTCATAAGATCTTACTCCGCTAGAAGGTCTGAGATAAAATTGCTAGCAGATACAATGAAGAAGAGTAAGTCCTCTACCACTAAAAGAGAAGACTCAAGAAATATACTATTGAGAAAGAACTAAATCTTGATGTTGTGGAGGTGAAAGAATATGAGAATAATGATTCTGATTTTGTTATTACATCTAAGAAAAAAGACTAGAAATTCATAGTGATGAAGGGACCAGATCCTCTAATCCAAGGTCTGGGAGTCATGGTGTAAGCAAAACGAAGCACATAGCTGTGAAAAAAAGAAATTATCGTAGGGAACTGGACCCAAGAAGAGAAAAACCGATGAAAAGAAAGAGCCAATTAATGAGCCCAAGAGAGTAAAAAGGAGGAAAAAAAGAAAAATATATCCAGAGAAATAAGGATTGAAAGCCTAAAAACACAAAAGGTGTTGTCAGGAAGAATGTTTGATCCCAAAATCTATGAGAAACCTGGGATGGTTGAGTTGGTAGAATATGTGAGGCACCAAGTATGGCTGCATCTATTTAAGGAAACAACACTAGTGATTTTTGAAAATAAAGTGAGAGAGTTCTATTATTCAATAGATTTCTCAGAAGATGGATTAAGTCTATCTGCACAGGTGCAACGAAAAGAAATAAGACTGGATAAAGAAACCTTGGGAGGTATTCTTGATGTACCTATTATAGGGCTGAGGACAGTTGTGAAGCAACAACACACAACTGAATTTATGATTGAGGCCTTAATAGTAAGTAGAACCTCAATAGCTGTAGTAAAGAATAAATTTCTAAAAAGTGAGTTTTAGTTGAGTTTTGAATTTATTAATAAGGTCCTGCTACCAAGATCAGAAAAAGAACAATTGCCTCTGGTGTTGATCTATTTTAAATCAAATGCCTGAGTAAGTTTGAGTTGATGAGTCTGCCTGCTTTAATGATAGAGCATATGTACAAGGGGGTTCAAGAAAAGGAAGAAAGGCATGGAATGCCATATGGTTACTTATTAAACAATGTCTTTAATTATTTTAGAGTGATTGGGACTAAAGGAATACCAGGAACAGTCAAACAAAAGATCAGTCTAACTATACTGGTGGACAATGAGTGCATTGAAGAGAAAGTCGGGATTGTGTCCCAAGTGTCTGAGCTATGGTTGATCAATAAAGCTTAACCAAATATATTGAAGAGTTGAGTATAGTGCTATCAGAAAAAGACGCTGAAATAGTGCATTTGAAACTATAGAATCAAATGTTGTCCTCAGAGGGACCAGGTGCCACTAAAGAACTTGCAGCAGAAAATGCAAAACTCAAAGGAAAAATTACAAAATTGACTGGTGAAGTTCAAGGACAAAATGTTGAATTAAGAAATCTCACCAAATAGTTGTTGGATGCTCATGCTGCAGAGGCTTCTAGAATAGACTGTTGCTAAAATCACTCTCCTCTAAGCCCCCTTCTACCTGAGTCTTAATATGTCAGCTTCCTGTGTTAGTTTCTATTATGGCCTTTGCAACCAGTACTTTTATAAATTTTTGTGTTATATTTTAATGGTACTTATCCCAATTAATCATGAATGAATTTCTATTTGTAGGCCTCATTTGTCTCCTTCAGTTTAAAGTTGTTATTCACGGTAGTGTTGCCCCAGTGGCTATGAGTTAATTAGCATATACTTATTTTTACTCTTGGTTTATCGTTAATATTTTTTAGTTATGCCAAAAGGAGGAATACTAACTTTATATGTTAGTCCCAGGTGTGTGGGTACTCATATATAGTGCATACTGATAGGGGAAGTATGGTAAGGCACAGTGATGGGGGGAATCAAATATACTCAGAGTTTTTACTGCAAATGATAACAAGGGACCAGGTCCCTGCATTTCATAATGGTGGAAGCATGATGATAGGGAAAAATTCATATTCAAAGCGGTAATCACACTGATTAAATGTGATGAATGTGCATTGATGCTTAAAGTTTTGTGGTTGGTTTGTCATCATCAAAAAGGGGGAAAATTGCTATATGAAGTTTTGATGATGATAAGATTACTACAAGGGACCAGGTCTCTGGATGTTCATGCATACAGTACAACTAGCACGTGTGCCTGCATAGCTTTGTCCTCTTGTGTAACAAACTTTGCAGGTGTAGCGGGTACCATTGTGGACTCCTGGTCCAATCACATTTCATCCCTAATCATCACTAATCTTTAAAAGAAAAGAGATACTTCTTTATCAAATGCTTTTTACAAATCCAAACAGTGAAAGAAAGGCAGTAACAACTCCATACTCAACACTGCTCAAGTTCCTTGTTATATGTGTGTGCTTAAATAGAGTGTCTTGAGTGAGTACTAATTTAAAATGAATTACTCATGTTATAAGAGTAATGAACTTTTCTCTTTGTTTAGAGAGAGATTAGGCAGAGTTGCCTAAGGTGGATATTGGTTAGAGTTAATCAATATTAGAGTATGTCCTTGGCAGATATGTCAAGATGAGTTTGTAGTAGAGTTATTACAAGCGGAAGGAACCTAGAGTTAGGTTTATTGAAGGTTGTAATCAAGAGTTTGATTATAGTGAATTTTGAGATTCTTGTGAGTGCAAGTCGGGGTTTTTCTTTTTTTGAGTAAGGGGGTTTCCATGTTAAAATCTTGTGTTTTTACTCTTCCTGCATTGTCTTTTAGTTCCTGGTTGGTTTGCAGTTTTTTATCTGTGATTGACTTTGAGGGACTGGTCCCTCACTGTGTGGTGCAACCCCCAAGGGTTTAAATAATTATATACTAAGGTAGTGTCAACTCTTTCTCATGAGGAATAACTTGTTCTTTTGGGGACTAAAAGTCCTGCCTCTAGGGCAAGAGTTATAGATCATCTGTCAAATCTTTACAGACTAAAATAGTGTCAATTCTTACCCATAGAACTTGTTCCTTGGGGGACTAAAAGTCTTGCCTCTAGGGAAAGATTTATAGATTATATGTCAAATCATTACAAACTATGGCAGTGTCAACTCTTGCCCAAGGGGTATAACTTATTTCTTTGAGGGATAAGTCTTACCTCTAAGGCAAGAGTTATAGATTATCTTCCAAGTCATTACAGACTAAAATATTATCAACTCTTGTCCATGGGTCATAACTTGTTCTTTTAGGGGCGAATAATCTTGCCTCTTGGGCAAAATTTTTATAGATCATCTACAAAATCATTATAGACTAAGGCAGTGACAACTCTTGTCCAAGGGGAATAACTTCTTTCTTTGGGGGATAAGTCTTTCCTCTAGGGCAAGATTTATATACCATCTTCCTAAATCATTAAGGACTAAGGTAGTGTCAACTCTTGCCCATGGGACATAACTTATTTTGTTGGGAGTTAAGTTTTGCCTCTAGGTTAAGAGTTATAGATCATTTGCCAAATTATTATAGACTAAGATAGTTTCAAATCTTGCCTATGGGGAATCATGTTTCTTTGGATAAGTCTTGACTCTAGGGAAAGAGTTATAAAGCATATGCCAAATCATTACAGCCTAAGGTAGTGTCAACTCTTGCCCATGGGGCATAACTTGTTCCTTTGAGGGCCAAGTCTTGCCTCTACGGAAAGAGTTATAGATTATCTTCCAAATTAATTTAGACTAGGGTAGTGCCAAAACTTATTAATGGGGCATAGCTTGTTTTTTATCTTTCCTTTAAGGCAATATTTAAGGATTATCTCATGGAATTATTTACATCGCATCTCTTGGGATGCATTCCTTCCCCGGATCCTATTACTGCTAATTATTTTTACACATTGATATACAAAAAACTTCAACATTTAATAACTTTCATAAACAATCAATAAGAAGGCATTGAGTTAAATACTCCACCACTAATTGAAATTTAGAATCAACAAAAAGACATTCATGCAACTTGATTTGTTGAAACATAGAAGTACTTGTTACTAACTAAAGAAGGGGATCGAAGAATCCCAATATAATTGATAATTTAATCCAAATTCCCAAATAAAAACTAAAACTAATTATGTTTTTTCATTTTCTTTTTGTATCTTCTTGAATATGGATGGAGAACTAGAGAGTAGTGAATTTGATCTGGTTTTCCTAGTTCTTTTGCATCTGGAAAATCTAAAACTATTTCTTGAAGATACTGTCCTACAAGGATATCTGGTTATTTGTCTTCTCCCAATCAAAACCTTTATTTTGGGTTTTTGTGATTTGATCCTTTATACTATCTAGAATAATTCATGATGTTGTGCCTCCAACTGGTAGAATTTCTCCTCGATACATTTATATCCAAGTTTGTCTTGTGAACAAAAGAGAAATATCTAGACTTGTTCATATTTCTACTGTTTATCCTTACAATGGCATGGATGCATAATATCTCATCTTTTTGAAACATCAAGCATTAGAAAGTCCTATTTTTCAGGTCTATAATATATAAGTGACAACTGATATTTGTTGTAATCTTGACAGGCCTAGAATTAAGCTTCCAAAAAGAAAAATTAGACTAACATACTTTATCAATTAGCATTACAAATCGAGTGACCACTCTCTGAATGGAGTATTTTCCATATGATGGAAGTCATACATATTTCTTAGCGACTAGAGTAGATAGTCTTGCTTTTTTATTTCTCTTTTTGATAAACAAAGGATGATAACGTTAAATACAATTAATAAATATATATTAGTTTGAACGTTAATTGCTTCTCATTAAATGTCTTGCATGAAAGTCCTTGAACAAAAATAAGTTACAATGAAATGATATATATGAACATATAACTTGTCAGTAACTTAGCATAACAGAGACTTAATAAAAGTTTAGTTTCACTTCTAGCACTATCTTAGTATTCGTATTTCCCTTAAATTTCTTCAAGTAAATATAAGAATAAACTAGATGTGATGATATCATATTGTTCAGTGATTGAGAAGATAATAGCAAAGATATGGACTTAAAAAGACCTAGCAACAGAATAATACACCAATTTAAAAATAAAATTTGTATTTCATGTGGACAAACAAACAGTTCAACTACAACAAATAGTTCTTCTCTTGGAATATTTGAAGACAAAAATGTGTCTTTGCAAGACAAAAAGTTTCTGGAGAAATTGCTTACTTCCAATTTCAAGGAAACTTGAATCTTGTTAGTCATCTCCACTTTAGCCTAATGTGTTATGTCATGGAACGTTCCTTTCACATTTATTTTTCTTTCATAAAATCAACTTTGTAACTTGTTCTGAATTTAATCAATCAGGCCCATTATTGTCAGTTTCCTAGCTTTTGTCATTATGGCATTCATGGACTCTATGTTGTTTTCTGTGAGCCTATTATATCTTCTGTTGGTATGAAATGAATGTACTCATCTGTTTGGTTGTTCTTCTTTCAAGTAGTCTGTAGCAACTTTGTCAATTTTTTCTCTCATCCATGAAATTAGCAAATTCAAAACGTTTGTATGTTATTGCTGCATTATGGAATATTGACAAAACAACATTTGAGAAGTTTCTTTTCTTAAATTTATCTTCATGTGATAAATGAATATCCCATGCTAACACTCTGGATAGACATTAACAGTTGCATTTAAAATGGCCAAATTGCATTTTGATAGAATAAACAATTGTTCATGGACCCCAATTGTATTTCTTAACTGATTGAAGAACTAGTTATAGGACTCATTATTTTCTAAGTCTAAAATTACAAAAGCCAAAGTAAATATGTTTTAGTTTTTGTTTTTGTCCTTTAACACAGCTATCATGAGGAAACCACAAAATATTTACTATAAAAATGTTGCGTCCGATCTTAGGTGGATTTTACACCTAATTATTGTTATCTATTCTTATTTATCTTAGTTTTGAGAACTTCTTTCCAAAATATTTGGTACAAGGTTTAAGGTGTGTTCAAAATAAGTTTGGAATTGAAATGATCATTTAGAGTTTAAACAAGGAAACTACTGTTCTTAGCTTAAGCTATGTATTATTCTAGTTTGTCTTGTTAAAATCTACTATGTTATAAGTGCTAATTTGTGGTTTTTGATGATATAGGAAGCTGGTGAGATGTTAAAATCAATTATGGGAATATATAAAAGCTGATTTTGAAGAGGTCAAGCAACCACGAAGAAAGGAACTAAAAGCCAAATCGAGGGAGCAAGCTTGGATGAAATCTGGAAAATTTGATTACAAGGGTGGGCCATGCCATTGGATATCCACGTTAAGGGAATTCCAAACCCTTGGCCACAAACCAAAATACAATTTCTAGTGAAGCTTCATGATATAGGCATGCCAAGCTCCCTATCCTCCGCGATAAGGGTGTGGCATGTTGGTGTGTCAAAATTGGCCACTTGTTTCCAAGTATAAGAAGAACTCTCCTATTGTATTGTGCACATCTTGGACAAATTTTGGGGATTGGAATATACTTAAGGAGGATTATATTAGGGTTTTTAATCTTACCTTTTTTTTTTTACTTTTTGTTTGTGAACATGAATTTCTTAATTGTGATTCTTTGTAATTCCATAAGTGGCTAAACACCATTATCCGAGGTTGAGGCCAAGAACATGAGTACTTAATCTTGTAATTAAGTTGGTTTATGTTATTTATCATTATTGGTTGTTCATATATCCTTGTATTTACCATTCTACAGATTCGCAACCCATAGAATAAACTCATAATTCTATCGTGATCCCAGAAGGAGGAACGATAGATTAGAACGTGGGATGTATAGAATAAGATCTTAATCATTCAAAGAATTGAAGTTAGGATTTTTGTTTAGGACAAGAATATACCCTATTCTTCTTATTTGGTTCATATACGGGAATAAATACAAATGCGTTTAACTTTGTCTTGCATCCCCACTCAACAATGTAGTTGTGAGGCTAGCTTAGATAAATGATAAGAGGCTTGGAAGACGATAATCATGTTATCACCCCCATTAATCAAAGACCAAGATAATTAACTAAATCAATGAGATTTCATAGCTACGTAGGATTGTTTGCAGTGCCTCAACTCTATCGTTTCCTTATTATAGTTCAAGTACGTTACATTATAGCATAGTTTACAATTTACTTTTAGTTTTTCAATTCTCAAACATTCTTGGTTACTTTTACACTTGTTATTCCTCATAGTAAAACTATAATTAGATCACTATTGAGCAAAAGTCCATGTGGCATTAATACTTGGCTTTCATAGGCTACTTTACTACTTGAGTGACCACGTACACTTACATGTGTGCTTAGGTACAACAAGTTTTTGGTGCCATTGTCAGGGACTTCTAAATTTGCAACTATCTTACATTTATTTTTGCTATTTCATTTTATCGGTGTTAATAACTTGATCTTAGATTTTGAAATTACAAGTTTAAATCTAAAAAGCAAGTAAGTTGGCAAGGAAAAGGGATTTGGTTGACCCATATCCTGAACCTGAGCGACGCTTACATCAGCTAAGGAGAGAAATAGTACTTCTCTACCAGATACCATAAATTTAATTAGATAAAGCTATTCCTGAACCAATGGCTAAAGATCCACCAGCCCACGGGATAGTTGGCGAAGTGGCAATTCTACTCGCAAATAATTTTACTTCCACCATCCGTAGACTGAAAGTTGGAGGTAGATTTGAGCTAAAACCAAACATAGTGCAACTATTCAACAACAGTAAGCAGTTTGAAGGCTTGTCGCATGAGGATCTACAGGTTCATTTGTAGAATTATTTGGAGATTAGTGACGCCTTTATCCCTATAGAGTCTTCACCAACTATATGAGGCTCATGCTCTTCCCTATCTTACTATTTGGGGAAGTAAAGAAGTGGTTGAATACAGAGCCGACAAGTTCTATCACTATATGGGATGATCTTCCAAGGAAGTTCGTCATTTATTTCTTCCTATCCGGCAAGACTATAAGGCTACGCAGTGAACTCTTGAGTTTTAAGATAAAGCCATATGAGAAATTATATTATGTTTAGGAGAGGTATAAATTTCTACTCAGGGAATATCCACATCACCAATAATACAATGAGGTATTGACTCATACTTTTGTTAAAGCTCTTGACCACAATAGAAAGATTTTGCTAGATTCAGTTGTAGATGGTCAAGTATTGGAGAAAACATATGATAAGTTATATATCTTGTGGAATAGAATTGCACAAGGTAATCCTGACTAGCATGGTGACATCTCCAGAAGTATATTCAAAAAGCCTACGGGTATGATTGAAGTTGATAGTGTCACAGCCTTAGCCTCCCAATTGTCAGCTCTTTAGAATCAAATGATGACACAGTTTAGAAAATTAGGTGTGAATCAATCTCAGGTGTGCACTTCACCTACCCCTTGGTTTTTCTTTTCAGTTCTTCTCTGAGGAGGCACCCTTTGAACCCAGTATCCCTTTTTTATTTTTAGGAGTAAATTTTAAAATTTTATGTTAGGAATAAATGAGATGTTCTTGCTAGTTGCTATGTGTGATTAAATGATGCAAGTAGTTTTAAATGTGAAAGCATGTTGATTGTGTTTAATATCTATGTTTAAGACACTTAGGCTCATGTTTATGACTCTTGTATGATGTTGGCTTAATTCTGAATTCATGTTATTACTTGGCTTAGAGTCTATAATGATCCCACTTGATTTATCCATGTGCCATGTGTGAGTAAGGTTTTATGTATATTCCTTATTGCACACTGATATCTAGAACTTTCCTAGTGTGTGCAAAGCAAAATAAAAAATGTTGGTTTACGAGATGATATAGGCATTTCTTTGATAGCCATATTTTTATATCTTGTTTTATCTACCCTTGTGCGTAGTTTTAGTTAACCCCATTGAGCCATAGCCTATTTTCTTGGTAGCCTCATGTGTAGCATGTTCCCCTTTTCTGATTGACCATAATTTGATCCAAAGCTCATAAGCACTTTAGTTAAAAACCTAAAAAGGATAAAGAGTGTGAAATTTAAGGACAGAGGTAAAAGTAAAGCCCTGAAAGAGTAGCTAGGGGTGTGAAAAAATTGATGTGTTGTGGTTGGGAGTGATACAATGAAAAAGAGAAAAATTGAGTCATGTGTTGATTAAGAATACTCCCTCCTTAATTTATAAGTACTAGCTTAAAGAGATGGGGAAAAACAAAAGAGATGTGTGAAGGTGGAGGTAGGAGTGAAAAATTAGATGTTGAGAAAACAGTTCAATGTTATGTGTGATGTATTAACGAACTTTGAGAAGATAGTCACTATTATTGGCCAAAATAGATCCCACACATCCCTAGCCTACATTACTACCATTTAAGTCCTATTTGATCTTAATTCTTAACATTCTGATATTAGAAGATAACTATAGTAAAATCAAGCCTATGGGTCATCTGATGTGACTTGAGAATTCTTTGAGAGAGTGAGGTTTTGATTCTTATGCCTATTTTATATTATATTACATATCTGTGAGTGACTATGCGTAACTCCCTTATGGTGAAGACGCAAGTTTGATGATAGTTAGGTGACTTGTATGATGTCTTTAAGTAAGAAATATGCATGAGTTTTCCAACTTGGGTGAGTCAATTCTTGATGTTAGGGTATTTCAAAGTGGTATTCATGAGTGTAATTGTAATAAGGTGTAACGCTCTGAGAGTATACCCTGGGCGCCACACAGTGCGTACAGTCTCGAGAGACCACAAGATAACCCATGAGCTGGTACCTGCTGTAAGCAATAGGTAAAACTGATAACAAAGGGGTCATATATGGAATTTAACTGAGGAATTCCATCAGGTTTTAAATCATAGTTCTGATAATGTCTGTAAAACAATACTGATAATATTGATAAAATGACTGACAATGAAAATTGAGACTGACTAACAATCTGTACTAGTCTTTAAAGCCTCTACTGATTCACTGTGGAGCTGATGGGACAAACCCCCAACTAACTCTAACTGAATAGAAAAATGCTAAACTAATAAAGTAAACTGAGGTAAATAAACCATGTCCTCAAAGTATGAGGACTCACCACTGCTACAGCTAATGATCTGGTATGTCTATGCATAATCAGGGAACTGAGCATCCAAATCTATGATATAAAATATCATAGCATAAGAAATGAGTATGCGAACAGTGCTTTGAATGTACTGGTATGCTAAATGGAGTTAGGCTGACATATGTGGTATCATGTGCAGGAGTAATAACTGACTGAATGGATAGCATGAAGTAATGAATAGAATGTATAAAATTTGTAAAGACTGAGAATGCATGACGAAGCATAAAACATATTCTAAATATAATTTACAAACTGAAATATTGGATACTTATAAGTAAATAAATTATAATTGTATGCTATGGTCAAACAAAACTGAAACTGAATAACTGAGCTTATCACTGGACTGAGACTATGGGATATATCATCTAATTGACATGCCCTAATGAGCAAATTGGGGTCCAACCTGTGCCCCCAATTGGAAGGGTGTCAGTACCGTGCCACGGTTACTAACGTTGGTTGTGTGGATCCACTAATGTGTTGCTCTGAAGGACTAAGAGTGTCAAGCCTAAACTGATGGGTGACCTCTGAGAGGAAGTCAAGTCTGAACTGATGGATGACTCCTCGTATCCTATGCTAGCTATGTAGTTCTTTAGTATAGGTACTGCTTCTAGTGACTCTGCCTGACTAACGGGGAAGCCGCCATCCCTGCACTCGCTCGGTGCTAAATCAAACTCCCAGCTGAACTGACTTGGGATACTAAACTGTTCTAAATTTAATTGATTATTATAACTGACTAAACTGATAATGCTCATAACATATCTGAAACCATTCTAAATATACTGAGACTAAGTAAATAGCTAAGTTTTCTGGTATTTACAACCCGCAGGACTTGATAGCAACGATAGCAAGATCATACTAAACTTTAAAGTCATAATGTGAAAGCATTTATTCAAAACTCATTCTTATAGACATTTCATCAAACACTTGATATTCGTAGTTCAAGATAAACATGGGATAGTTTTAAACTTATAGTAATAGGATGATTTCAACATCAACATCACTAATTATGATTTAAACCAGTGAATAATATTATTCAAACGTGTGGGATTTAATAACAACAATTTCATGTAAACATGGTATAGAATCAAAATTCATAGGGACTCATGGTTAAAAATCACAATAACTTGTAAAAATCATAACTTTGAATTTGAAATTAGATTCTTGGGCTCCATGGGTGGAAGGGGACCATGGATGAATATTTAACATACCTTGACTGAGGAATTCGTGAAGGTTCTTGATAGTTTTCTTGAAACCTAAGCTTGAATCATGAAGGGCTAGGGTCTATTCTTAAGAGATGATTAATTTCTTGGAGGGAAATTATGAATAATGGGGAACATAATTCCCCTTTAGGATTTTAATTTTGTGTTTTGGATGGAGTTGGGTCCATGGGAAAATACCAAACTATCCCTGAAAATTTAAAATGCAGAATGGAAATCCCTATTTTGCACTCTGATGCAATGCGGTGCTATCGCTGGCACCACTAGAAATAGAAAATCCTAATTTTGCACCATGGCATGATGCAGCACCATCTCGTTGCTTTACTGGAAAAGGACAAATGTGATATTGGCCATCGCCGTGATGCGGCATAATTGCGATGAGCTACTGCCTCTCACTAAAAGTGTCATAACTTCTCACTCGGGTATCGGATTAAGGTAAAATTGGTATCTTTAGAAAGATAATTCAATTTTGTACAATTTGGTGGATATTGAGATGGAAAATTCTCAGTACAACAAAAGATATGCTTATTTAAAGTTGACTATAGAAATATTCTTCTCAAAAACTCAATCAGTAAGGGATATTTTTATTTGTCCAATAGCTTGGAGTTATTTGAGGCCTTAATATGCATCAAACTCACTCATAAAACTACCAAAGAACTATAATTTATTTTTCACGAGCTTGAAAAATAGTTCTAATATTGGTTTGGATTCTTAGGGTATTACAATATCTCCCCCTTCGAAATATTCATCCTCGAATGTGATTGGTTAAGCTGAAAACACTGAGGAATTGAGGTTACATGCTGAATATACATGATGAAAATGTGATTACATTACTGAGTCTGAAATATGACACATGACTGAACTGGTTTTATGAATGAATGACTGACATGAGAATGATATGCAGCTGGAACTGAGTATGGAAAAGAGAAATTCTAAGAAGATTGTTACCTTAAGTTGAGTTTGAGTTTGCGGAGAAAAGATGAGGGTACTTGGTCCGCATATCTGCTTCTGCTTCCTAAGTGGCTCCCTCAACGGACTAATTCTACCAAAGAACCTTGACTAGGGGAACTTCTTTGTTCCTTAGTCTACAAATCTGGCGATCAAGGATCTCGACTGGAATTTCTTCGTAAGAAAGGTTGTTCTGTACATCTATGCTTTCTAAGGGAACAACTACAGCTGGGTCACTAATGCACTTCTTTAACAAAGAGATATGGAATACTGGGTGCACTGATGCTAAAACTGCAGGCAACTCAAGCTCATAAGCCACCTTTCTAAAACGGCTCAGAATTTTGTAAGGGCCAACATATCGGGGACTAAGCTTCCCCTTCTTACCAAACCTCTTTACTCCCTTCATGAGAGAGATTTTTAGGTATACAAAGTCACCAATCTCGAACTCAAGATCCTTTCTCCTAAAGTCTACATAAGATTTCTGTCGGATTTGGGATGCCTTACGACTCTCCTAGATTAGCTAAAATTTCTCCAAAGCATCGAACACCAAATTAGGCCCTATCAAAGTGGTTTCACCTATATCAAACCAACCAATCGGAGATCTACATCTCTTTCCATATAGAGCCTCAAATGGAGCCATCTGAATACTGGAATGATAGTTGTTATTATACGTGAATTCAATCAAAGAAAAGTGTTTATCCCAACTGCCCTTAAAGTTCACACCACACGATCTCAAGATGTCCTCAAGGGTCTGAATGGTCCTCTTTGCCTGACCAACAGTCTGAGAGTGAAAGGTGGTACTGAGGTAAATTTGGGTACCAAGACCCTTCTAGAAAGCTTTCCAAAAATAAGAGGTAAACTAAGTACCTCTATCTGAGATGATTAAAAAAGTGAGACACCGTGCAACCTAACCAACTCTTTAATATAGAACTTGGCATAGTCCTCAGCTGAGTAAGAATTATGGACTGGTAAGAAATAGGCTGATTTGGTCACCTTGTCCATAATGAACCAAATTGAATCATGCCAACAATGAGTATAAGGCAAATCTATCACAAAATCCATGTTCACTTCCTCCCACTTCCAAATGGGAATACTGAACTCCTGTATAGACCCACTAGGCTTTTGATGTTCAATATTAACCTGTTGACAAGTGGAGCACTTAGCTACAAACTCTGCAATATCCTTCTTCATCCCACTCCACCAATATATTTCCCGAAGATCACGATATATCTTCATGGGACCTGGATAAATTGAGTAATGCGCACCATGCACTTTTGCAGGAATTCAGTGTCTCAACTCATCAACATATGTCACACATAGTCTAACCTGGAAATGCAACACACCATCTCTCCCTTGGGAGAAAACCTCTACTTTCTGGTCTTTGACTGACTCCTTCAACTTCACCAGACTGGGATCCCTATCTTGCTTTTCTTTCACTTTGACAACCAAAGAATATTTCAAACTATTTTGTAACCATACGCTACCCTCAGCTGAATCAACCAAACAAAAGCCTAATCTGGTAAGCTGATGAAATTCTCTGACTAACTTCTTCTTATCATCCTTAACATGAGCAACACTAGCTATAGACAATCTACTTAGGTCATGTGCCACTATGGCCTTGCCTGAATGATACAAAATACCCATATCATAATCTTTGAATAATTCTAACGACCTTCTCTAGAAAAGGTTCAAATATTTCTACAAAAAACATACTACAAGCTTTTGTGGTCTGTGAATACATCTATATGCACCCCATACAAGTAGTACCTCCAAATCTTTAAGGCAAACACAACAACTACTAGCTCAAGATCATTTGTAGGGTAATTTTTTTCATGGGGATTAAATTATCTAGAGTCATAGGCTATAACCTTACCCCTTTGTATCAAAGTACACCCCAAACCAACTTTGGAAGCATCATAATACACAACAAACCCGTCTAAACCATCTAGTAACATTAAAACTAGGGTTTTGGTGAGTCGAGTCTTTAACTCCTGAAAACTCTTCTCATAAGAATCTGACCACTGAAACTTAACTTTCTTTTGAGTCAATCTAGATATGGGGGATGCAATAGACCAAAACCCTTCAACAAATCACCGGTAATAGCCAGCGAAACCCAAAAAACTCCTGATATCTAATGAAGAGATGGGTCTAGGCTAGTTTCTCATCGCTTTGGTCTTTTGAGGATCAACTCTAATGCCATCACCAAAAATAATATGGCCAAGGAAAGCTACTGATCTTAGCTAAAATTTGCACTTACTAAATTTAGCAAACAACTAATGGGCTCTAAGAGTCTACAATGCTAATCTGTGGTCTGCATGATTATTTTCTTTAAGGGAGTAAACAAGAATGTAATCAATGAAGACTATGACAAACATGTCTAAGTACTGCTTGAAAACTCAGTTCATCAAGTCCATAAAGGCTGCTGGGGCATTTCTGAGACTAAAGGACATGACTAAAATCTCGAAGTGACCGTACTGGGTTCTGAAAGTTATTTTTGGAATGTCACAATCTCTCACTCTCTCTACTTAGTTGTCTGCTCCTCAATCTATTGAGCAGGGACCATCAACTTTGCCAATTCCATCTCTTTTATCAATATTGCAGTCCTACACTCCTTGATTACACTACCAGATATGCCGTACACAAACTTGCTCATCCTAGACATGTTACCAGCCACCACATGAGGAGCATACCTAACTAGCTGAGTAAACTTAAGGAAATACTCCTTCACACTCATGTTTCCCTGCCTAAAGTTGATAAACTCTAACACCTTGGCTTCCCTCAACTCCAATGGAAAGATCTATCAAAGAAAGATGTAGCAAATTCTTCCTATTCTATAGGCCCTGTGTCTGCATCTCTATCCCCTTTCCACTACTTAACCCAAGTATGGGCTACATCCTGCAGCTGGTAAGCAGTTAATTTAGCACTTTTACTAGAATTCACCCCCATAATATATGTTACCTTCTGCACCATGACTAGGAATTCCTATGGATCCTCTTCAGACTTGGATCCCAAAAATAGAGAAGGATTCATTTGGGTAAAATCTAAAATCCTGGATGTGGCAGTAATGGCCACTGGGTTAGCCAGAACAGCGGCTGGACAAATATTTTGAGCCTCTATAGAGTGAGATAGAGTAGTTAATGCAGCTCTAAACTCTATATGAGAAAGATATTTGTTCAAGGGATCTTCCTAAATGGGCGGAGCTGCTGGCTGGTTTATATTTCTTCTTCCATTTGTCTTTTTGGGAGGCATGTTCTATAAATAGAAGGAAGAGTAGATTATAAAGAGATTTTAACATGAGCATCATGGTTAGTTACACGACATGAATATTAAAAGAAAGGAAAATTTTCTTAAAATTCCTTGTAGCCTCTTGCCCATAAGTGTGGCGCGCTTCACACCCTTGCACAAGACTCTAATTGATGTGGTTTTCAGACTTTCTATGACACTTTAAAACCTTAGGCTCTAATAATATGTTTGTAATGTCTCAAGAGTAAACCCTAGGTTCCACGCGGTGCTTATGATCCCAAAAAATGACAAGCTAACCCATGAACTGGTACTTTCTATGAGCACTAGGTAAAACTGATAACAAAAAGATCATATGCAGAATTTAACTGAGGAACGCCATCAGGTTTAAATCATAGTACTGATAATGTCTGTAAAATAATACTGGTAATACTGATAAAACTACTGATAATGATAACTGAAAAACTGAAGACTAACTATCTGTACTAGTCTAAAAATCCTCTAGTGATTGACTGTGGAGTTGATAGGAAAAAACCCCAATTAACTCTGAATGAATAGAAAAATATTGAACTAATAAATTAAACTGAGGTAAATAAACCATGTCCTTGAAGTATGAGGACTCACCACTGCTACAGCTGATGATCTGGTATGTCTATGCACGATCAGGGAACTGAGTATCCGACCCTATGATATAAAACATCATAGCACAAGAAATAAGTATCTGATTATTACTTTAAATGTACTGGTATGCTAAATAGGGTTAGGCTGACATGCAAAGTTTCATGTGCAGGAGTAATAACTGACTGAACAGACAGCATGAAGTACTAAATAGAATGTATGAAATCTACAAAGACTAAGAATGCATGACCAAGCATAAAACATGTTCTGAATATAATATGTAAACTAAAATACTGGATACTAATAAATAAATAACTTATAACTGTATGTTATGGTTAAGCAAAACTAAAATTGAATAACTGATCTTATCACTAGACTGAGAATGTGGGAGTTATCATCTAACCAACATGCCCCAATGAGCAAATTAGGGTCCAACCTTTGTCCCCAGTTGGAAGGATGTCAGTACCGTGCGATGGATACTAATGTTGGCTGTATGGATCCACTAATGTGTTGTCCCAAAGGACTAAGGGTGTCAAGCCAAAACTGATGGGTGACCTCTGAGAGGTAGTCAAGCCTGAATTGATGGGTGACTCCTCATATCCTACGCTGGCTATATAGTTCTAGAGTACAGGGACTGATACTAGTGACTTTACCTAACTGATGGGGAAGCTGCCATCCCTACACTCGCTTAGTGCTAAATCCGACTCCAAACTGAACTGACTCAGGATACTGAACTGTTCTAAGTTTAACTGATTATGATAACTGACTGAAGTGATAATGCTCATAACATATCTGAAACCATTCTGAAGATACTGAGACTAAGTAAATAGATAAGTTTTTGGGTATTCATAACCCCCAGGACTCGTTAGAAATGATAGCAAGATCATACTAAACTTTAAAGACATAATGTGAAAGCATTTATTCAAAACTCATTCTTATAGACATTTCATCAAACACTTGACATTCGTAGTTCAAGCTAAGCATGGGAATAGTTTTAAACTTGTAGTAATAGCATGATTTCAACATCAACATCACTAATTATGATTTAAATCATCGAACAACATTATTCAGACTTGTGGGGTTTAATAACAACAACAATTTCATGTAAACATGGTAAAGAATAAAAATTCATGAGGATTCATGGTTAAAAATCACAATAACTTGTAAAATCATAACATTGAATTTGAAATTATATTCTTGGACTCCATGGGTGGAAGGAACCCATGGATGAACATTTAACATATCTTGACTGAGAAATTCGTGAAGGTTCTTGATGGTTTTCTTGAAACCTGAGCTTGAATCTTGAAGGGCTAACATTTGTTCTTAAGAGAGAATTAACTTCTTGGAGGGAAATTATGAATAATAGGGCACATAATTCCCCTTTAGGGTTTTAATTTCATATTTTGGATGGATTTGGGGCCATGGGAAAATACCAAACTATCCCTGGAAATTTAAAATACAGACTGGAAATCTCAATTTTGCACTATGGTGCGATGCAGTGCTATTGCATGGCGCCACTGGAAATGGAAAATCCCAAATTTTCACCATGGTGCAATGCGGTACCATCGCAGTGCTTCACTGAAAAAGAACGAACATGATTTTGGCCATCACCGCGATGCGGCATAATTGCGATGAGCTACTACCTTTCACTAAAAGTGTCATAACTTCTCACCCGGGTATTGGATTTAGGCTAAAATTGGTATCGCTGGAAATATAATTCAATTTTCAACAATTTTGTGGGTCTTGATCTAGAAAATTCTCAGTAGAACAAAACATATGCTCGTTTGAAGTTGACTATAACAACATTCTTCTCAAAAACTCAATCGGTAAGGGATATTTTGATTCGTTCAATAGCTTGGAGTTATTTAAGGCCTTAATATGCATTAAACTCACTCATAAAACTACTAAATAACTATAATTTATTTTGCATGAGCTTGAAACATGGTTCTTATATTGGTTTGGATTTTTAGGGTATTACATAAGGTATGCTTAGTAGAGAACTTGCTATCTGTGTAGTCATTGTAGTGATAGCTTGAGTATCTTAATTTTAGAAGTATTTTTCTAGTATTACTTATATGGTTCTTAATGTGAAGAGTTGTTTGAAGACAAAAAAGGCTATAAGTGTGGGGTGATGATCTTAGGTGGATTTATGCACCTAAGTGTGGTTATCTACTTTTATTTAACTTAGTTTCAAGAACTTCTTCTATTCTTAATGAGTTTTTTCATATAATTAAGCATATCAGTGTAAAAATATTTATGTACAAGGTTTAAGGTGAATTCAGAACAAGTTCGGAACCAAACATTCATTTAGAGTTTAAACGAGGAAACTAGTGTTCTTAGCTTGAGCTATATGTTATTCTAGCTTGTCTTGTTGAACTCTATTGTGTTATAAGGGCTAATTCAAGGTATTTGATGATATAGGAAGTTTTGTGAGATTTTAAAATCAAGTTTGGTATGATATACAATCTGATTTCGAAGAGTAAAAGCAACCACGAACCAAGGAACTCAAAGCCAAATTGAGGGAGCAAGATTTGATGAAATCTGGAAAATTTGAGCACAAGGGCGGGCCATAATATTGGATATCTATTAATGGTGTGCCATACCCTTTTCCACAAACCAAAATTCAATTTAAAATGACCATCCTCAATAGGGGAGTACCACACTCTCTTTTCTCCATGATAAGGGTGTGACACATTGGTGTGTCAAAATCGACCACTTGTTTCCAAGAATAAATAGAACACTCCTATTATATTGTGCACATATTGGATGAATTTTTGATCTTGTAATACACTTGAGGATGCTTCTATTATGGTTTTCAATATTTCTTTTAATTTACTTTTGGATGATAAACATGAATTCCTAAATTGTGATTCTTTGTAAATCCATGAGTGGCTAAACACACTCATCCAGGGTTGAGGCCAAGAACATGAGTACTTAATCTTAATTAAGTTGGATTATGTTATTTATCATTATTGGTTATTCATATATCCTTGTATTTACTATTCTATGGACCCATAGAATAAACTCATAATTCTATCGTGAGTCCGAACAGAGGAACAATAGATTAGAACATAGGATGTATGGAATAGGATCCTAATCATTCAAAGAATTGAAGTTAAGATTTTTTGTTATGATAGGAATATGCCTAATTCTCCCTATTTTGTGCATGTACGAAAAGAAATACAAATGCATTTAACTTAGTCTTGTATCCTCGCTATTGATATAGTTGTGAGGCCAGGCTAGATTGATGATTGAGGCTCGACAAAACATAATCATGTTATCAACCCCATGAATCAACAACCAAGATAATTAACTAAATAAATGGGATTTTATATCTATATAGGATTATTTGCAGTGCCTTAACCTTGGTTTCTCCCCATTATAGTTCAAGTACTTTATATTAATGCATAGTCTACAATTTATTTTTAGTTTTCAATTATCAAACATTCTTGGTTACTTTTGCACTTGTTAATCTTCATAGTAAGACTATAACTAGATCATTGTTGAGCACAAGTCCTTGTGGGATCGATACTTGGCTTTCATAGGCCACTTTACTACTTGGGTGACCATGTACACTTGTGTGTGTGCTTGGGTGAAACAACGACTACCATTATTACTGGCCTATAGTTGTACCACTTGGTGATTGAAGCATCATAAGAAAAAAATGGGTACTAAAATCTGACTGAGCAGAAGAACGATAGTGACATTTTGCATTTTATGTTTATGTAATTCCCTAAAAAATTCTAGCTAAGCTTCTAACTATTCATCATATGTTTATAGGTCAAAAAATAATTATCTTTAATCATAGAGAAGTTCCATGACCACTAGTGTGTAAAGTGCTTTAGATGTGAAGAAGGTTCATAGGAAACACTTAGAGCAAAGTTGAGTTGAGAACTATTGTTATCGAGTGAATTTTGGAATTTGATCCTACAAGGGTCAAATTTAAACGTGTATAACTTATAAAATATATTGAATTTTAGAGATCAATATCCACCAAATTAAAGGTACTTGAGTCCACTTTCTAACGCATCTGATTTATTCATAATTCGGTACCCGAGGGAAAAGTTATGACCATTTTTACGAGAAAAGTAGTGAGTGCCTGTGATAATAGTGTGGCATACCTTATGTGATCCATGATAATGGAGCTCCATGCCCATGATCCTAGAGATGATAAAAATCACGTTTTCTTCAGTTTTTTAGGACAAAGAAGTCATTTACGCCCTAAATGATCATATGACTAATACTAACATGTTTTCCCTCATCCCATAACCCAATCACATGATTTCTCTTCTCACATACTCTCAAGAGCATCCAAATAAGGGTTATTCTCCAAAATTTAATATTCCAAGGCTCATAATCAAGCTTCATTCGAAAAGAATTTATCAAGTTCAGATATGTGGGGTTTGAACAAGAATAATCGTCCATCCTTATGCTTAAAAGTTTGTTTTTTAATTAAATTTAAAGAATTGATTTACTAGGGTTCATACCAATTTTTCTTATGTTTTAAAATTATGATGTTTTCTCATGAGATAAGCCTTATTTAGCCAAAGATTTCATGTTTTCTTATGTTTTTATCCATGAAAGTGATCTTATGCATTGAGTTTGGTATTTTGACATGAAATTTCTATTGAGTTGGTAAAAGATTACAATTTGAGCATTATTTTTACAAGAAGTTTAAGTTTACTAGTTCAAGTTACAAAGTATTATAGCATGATTAAAGTTTTATTTTGATCTTATGATCTCAGATAAGGCATGAAATTCACAAGTTTCTTTATGAGTATGAGTTAAGCAAGAGAAGCATAGTTGGTTTTCAGTTTATAAATCCAAATGCTATTTTAAGGTGAATTTCATAACTATGAGCATACGAGTATATATTTTGAGAGTGGTATTTAGCATTGAGAGGGGAATGTGGGTTTAGTGCATCCTATTTCCCAGAAACTACGTGCCACCATAGGTTTAAGGGGCCTCGCAGATAGTGTATCCTTGCCCCAAGTTGCTCAGTTTAGTAATCACTCTACGTTATGGTTCTATTTCAATAAAAAGGATAGAACAACTCTCCTGAACATGGGATAAATTTTGGACTCCATGCTAGCTCACATGGTTTATGTCGATTATAAGAATCTCCCATAAGAGAAGTAACGAAGATTTTAGAAATAGAGTGTAATAACTCACAAGCTTTATTTAGATGTTATTTTATGATTTATGCTTATGTTATTTCAGCTTTCAGTTTTATTCCTAATCAAGGTAAGTCTATTTACACTTATCATGCATGTTTTAAGTTTATGATATATATTAATTTTTACTTATTGCATTCACCCCCACATACTCAGTATATTATAGAAGTAATAAACACATATGCATTTGTGTGACTGCATTATTTCATAATATAGGTATAGTTGCAGGCCACAACATCATGATCAGGTTGTTCGCAGCTTCCAGCCAACAGGTGATGAGTTTTGTTTATTCAAAGGCTTGAGTCAGTTTGTAGATTTAGTATTTTATTTTTATTTATTTGTATTTATTAAGGATAGTTGGGGGTCTTGTCCTGGCTATCTATAGTCAGCATTAGTAAGGGCTTCATAGACAGTCAGTCAGACTTTATATATTTAATTACAGTTAGTTTTCTTTTATATCATCAGTGATTAAATGTTTTTAAATAGTATTGTATTGAACAAGTTTAGCTAATGACATTTTTTCTTCTTATTATCTCTATTTTTATGTATTTTATTTGGTTGCTCAAACGTTATGCTAGTATCACGAGTTAGCTTGGGGTCACTTATGGTTTTAATCACCGTGTGATATTCAGAGGGTAGTCTTGGGGCATTACAAACGTTGTATCAATACAGATTTCAAGTTTCCTAGGGTGTCTGTGAAGCTGTGTCTAGTAGAGGCTTGAGAAATAGTACAAGGTGTCTATACTTTTCTTCAAGAGGCTATTACGCTTTTAAGAAATTTTTTCTTTCTTTCATACTCTAGATCATGTAGTAAAGTTGTCCACGTAGAAATTTCTATGGATTCGTGTGTTAGTCCAAAATTTTTCAACTATGATTATGCTTGAGATAATATATGTAGTAAATCCTCTCGATTGATGCTCTCAGATTTACTATCAGTAACTTTAGAAGTTGCACAAAGGGCTTGAGAGGAGCTCGTTAATCTATTTTAAGCCATTCAATTTAAAATCTTATGTCCTTATCCATATGAGTTGTATCGTTAAGATATGATATGATATGATATGATATGATATGATATGATATGATATGATATGACATAATATGATATGATATGATATGATATGTATTCAAGTTTCGCTTTAACCCTTTATTGCAAATAGCACTTATGAGAGGAGAGAGTATGTACCTAGATTATAGAATAGAGTTTTTATTAAGGGATTTGTAACTTAGCGTGTTATGATTCATAAGCAGTGGAACAACCTTAGAGTTGGAAGTATGAATTTAGAAGTGTAGTGACAAGAAAGTTGGGAATATTGATTGGTTAAGAGTATATTGATGGTTTTATGTATGCTATTAAATTAGGATTGTGGTGATATGACTTTGGGTGTTAACTAAGGGTTAGTGAGTGAGGCGTAGATTTCATGGTTGAAGGTAAAGAAGGAATTATTTGTTAAGGTGACTTAGAGTATGCTTGAAGTAGGAGAGGAGTTCTTGATGGCGTTTCATTATGTTAGAAAAGCATAGGTCGTTAATAAAAGTATTTGGTGGCTAAGGATTGTTAATCTAGTCTTCCCTTTGTGATCGTGAAAAGGAAATTGGTTGATGCTTATAAAGATATAAATACAATTTATATGTATGGGTGGATAAGTAGTAGTGATGTGTGAAAGTAGTATATGCTAGTGGATATAATAGGATAGACCATACAATTATGATTAATTATTATTGTCGTGAGATTCTAGCGAACTAGTGTTTCTTGATGTTTTGCCAAGTAAGAATAGTATGTGAGGTTGTGTTATTAATTATGTTTCGTACTAGACACTAGGTTTGAACAATGGATGATCCTCAAACTGGAAATAATAGCTACTTGGGATGGTGATGCTAGTTATATAGCAGGTGATCTAGTAGGCTTGAAATAATGTATTCAAGGATTTAAGTTTATTCATTCACAATTATGTATAATGGTGTGTGAGTGATGTAGAGGTGTACGCAAGGTGATATATGGTTGTATTATTTTCTAAGATTATTAAGTATTGTATGTGCATAGATAGTACCCTTGAATTACGTATAGAGAAGGCTAGTTGTATAGTATATGTTCTTAATGGCTAAGTTAGGAGTTATAGGTTGACGATGTTGGGTCATTATGTGTATAAGTGGATGAATGCATTGTGAGCTAGTGAATTCCTAATAAGAGCTTAGAGTTAGTTGTTGAAGTGATAAAGAGGATTACTCTTGAGATGAGAGCTCTAAAGATACATATGATATTATGTAATACCCCGTATTTCTCTAGCTCAGTTTAACTCTCAGTATATAAGTATTTCTATATAAAAATTTTAAAATACTTAGAATTTTTCAGTTTAGAGCTTACTATTGCATAGAAAATTCAGTCAGCTTTCCAACGATATAAATTTTGCCCAAATCTGATACCCGGGTGAAAAGTTATAGCAGTTTTTGGTAAAACAGTGTACCACCTAGTGCAATACTGTGTCGTGGAGCCAGTTCAAATAGAATTCGTCAGTTTCTAGTGAAGCTCCGCGATAATGGCACATCGCTCCAATGTTCCAGTTCATAAATGTCATTTTCCAGTAAGGGATAGCGATCCCACCACATTGCGCCAAAGGCCATTTTCCCAATTGTCATTTTCCAGTAAGACTTTGCAATGGTGCCACATCACACCAAGGGTCAACTTCACACTCGTCCTTTTTACACAATTCCCAGTTGATTTCCAGTGGCTCACCGCGATGCCACCGCATCATGGTAAAGCCCAAAATCGGGCATCCAGTGATGAAATTTGTAGTTATTCCCAGGGGTAAATTGGTCTTTTTGCATGGCCCTAATCAGTACTAAATATAAGATTTATGCCCTAAATAACCTAATTAGTCATTATTTTATTAAAGTTTCCCCAAAATCAAGAGCTTTCTCTCAAAATACAAAATCCTAGCTTTAAGAAATCAAGAACAATTCTCAAGAACTCCTTCAAGAACCTTCAAGAATTAATCTTCTCAGGTATGTTAGGTGTTTTTCTTGGGTTTTCTTTCACCCATGGAGTCCAAGAACCCTATTTAAACATAAAAGTTTATATATTTATGACTTTTATAAATTCATTGTAATCATGTTCATGATATTAATTGGGTTTCGATCCATGATTTAATTACAAGTTTCATGGCATTGAATAGCATGTGTGATGAATATATAACTATATTGATAAACCCTTGAATTTACAAGTTAGTATAGTATCCATGATGTTCAAGTGTTGACTAATTTTATATGAAATAATCATGCTCCCTAAGTGTTTGATAAAATGCCTATGTGAATTGAATAGTAGAATCATGACATGTCATTATATGGTCCCATTCATGTACAAGTTCATGTATATCAAGTGTTTGAAAAAATGCCTAGGTGAATGTATTGTTAACAAGTATCTATTGTTATGCTTTTCAAGATCATGCCATGCTTTACTTTTCATGCTATCAAGTCCTTGGGGTATTTAATACCCGAAAATCTAGTTGTTTACCTAGAGCTACACTAGTACAGAATAGTCTCAGTAATGTCATAAATAGTAGTATTAAGTTAGTTACAGAACTCAGTGAAACTCAGTATCATTCCAGTTCAGCTCAGTATAGAAATTAGTGTCTTTAGTTGGGAGTAGGATTCAGCACCGAGTGAACCAAAGGATGGGGACTCACCTGCCAGTAAAGGGTGTGATCCTTAGAAGTGGTCCTTGCATTCTAGAACTACGTAGCCAGCGTAGGTTGAGATATCAACCTGCCATTTGAGGGTTGATAAGGTGTTTTACCTGCTAGTTGAGGGTACTACTGTTCTCTTTCAGGGCACCTGCCAGGTGAGGGTGACTCTTCAGCTTGTCTTTACCCGTGGTACGATACTTACACCTTTCCAACTGGGGTAATAGGTTGGACCCTAATCCATTCATAGAGGGGCATATTGGTTAGATGATTACCTCCCACAGTTTCAGTTTTAGTATCGGTATAGAACTCAGTTCAGTTCTATAAAATTAGGACTGTCAGATATAGTCACTCAGTATCAGTAATTCAGTTATTAGTAATCTCAGATATCAGCTACTCAGTATCATAAATTAGTACTTAGCTTCAGTAAAGGCTCAGATACAGTATACATGTATGTGCACAGTATTGTATACTCAGCATTTTACAGTAGTACCAGTTATTCATGTACTTTTGTTCAGTTACTTTATATCATTCAATCAGTTATTGTTCATGTATATGAACCCTTGCATTTAGTCTTACCTCATCTAGCATACTAGTACATTTCACGTACTAACGCATACTTTTTCTTTGCTCTATGATGCCTCATATTATAGGTTCGGATGCTTAGGTTCCTAACCGTGCTTAGATAGATTCAGATAGCATCCATAGATTCATTAGTGATTCCTCATCTATCGAGGATATGCTTTTATTTCAATATTTTAGTAGCTTCAGTATTTCAGTAGTCGAAGTTAGTTGGGGGCTTGTCCCATAAACTCCACTTTCAGACAGTTCAGTTAGAGGTTTTTTAGACCACACTAGTTCAGACAGTATGCAGTTTTCAGATATTGTTTTTAGTTACTATATTTATCAGTATTTAGATTATGAACCTTATGGAATTCCAGCCTATTTTATGCATTATTTCAGTATTATTATTCAGTGCTCACAGCAGGTACCAGTCATAGGTTAGCTTGTGGTCCTTCGGGGTTGTAAGCACTGTGTGGCACCTAGGGTGCAGACTCGGCGTGTTACAAATTGAATCCTATTGTTTGGACTAATATTATGGTGTTATATGTAGTACTTTGTGACTTTGAGTTAGGCTTGGACATGGTGAGAGTATGCAGTTCAACTCAGACTTTAATTGGGGTAGTAACATATACCCATGTGAAGGTTATAAGTTGCATCAAATAAGTGTAGTATGCAAGTGGAAATGTATAATTGAGACGAGTGTTTGAGAAGTGTTGTTAAGCTTGAAAGTTAACAACTGCATTGCCTAAGACTTAGTAATCCTATTCTAGCTTTTGTTCTATATGCTTATATCCTATGTTATATAGTATTAGCCATGTTGTGATTCCTTATTCGAACTATATACTCATATCATGCCCAAAATTCATTCTCTTAATTGTTATTAAAAGTTATTATAAGGAGAGTTTGAGGAAACTCATATTTCCTTCTTAGTAACTCTTGGAAATTTTATCATATTAGCTATCACTTTGTAGTTCTATATGTATGATCGTGTCATGAATCAGTTTCTTATAGTAAATCAAGTCAGCTCAGAAATCAAATTCATATTAAGGGTTTTATCTGTTCAGCTTGTCTATATCCTTCATCTGTAAACATGATGACTAAGTGCCTCTATTTGTTCACTTCTAATAATAATTCAAAAGGAGTACAAGATTTCCCTCCTAGCATTGCGCTCTTCTAATTTTATGTCTACATTATTCCATACAATTCCTAGGTAGGTGAACAAGTTCCATATGTATCAGCTAATTCAGTACTCTATTAAGGGGTGATTTCCATTATGAAACATGATAAACTTTACATTCAGTTTCATGTTAGTAAATACATTCTTTTTATCCCAATATCAGTCTTTACTCGAGGATGGATGATCCCAAGGAGGAGGTATTGTAATACCCCAAAAATTTCTAGCTAAGCTTCTAACCATTCATCATATGTTTATAGGTTCAAAAATGATTATTTTTAATCATAGATAATTATCATAATCATTTAACTAATGTGAAAAGTGTTTTTGATGTGAAGAATGTTCATAGGAAACACTTAGAGCAAAGTTGAGTTGAGAACTATTGTTATTGATTGAGTTTTGGTACTCTATCCTATAAGAGTTAACTTTAAATATTTATAACTTCTAAAATATATTGAATTTTGGAGATCAAGCCCTATAAAATGGAAGGTAATTGAGTTCTCTATCTAACGCATCTAATTTCGCTTTAATCCAATACCCGAGCAAAAAAATATGAGCATTTTTGTGAGCAAACCAGTGAGGGTCTGTGATAACAGCATGGCGCACCCTGTGTGCTCTACAATAAAATCATGGCATGCACTGTGTGCTCAACGATAAGGGAATTCCATACCCATGGTTCCAAAGAGACTAACACTTATGTTTTCTTTATTTTTTGAGGGCAAACAAGTCAGTTACATCCTAAATGATCCAAAAACTAATACTAACATGTTTCCCTCATCTCATAACCCAAAAACCTGATTTCTTTTCTCCCATACTCTCAAGAGAATCCAAATAAGGGTTCTTCTCCAAAATTCAAGATTCTAAGGCTCATATTCAAGCTTCCTTCAAAGAAAATTCATCATGTTCAGGTATGTGGGGTCTGAACAAGGATACTTTTTCATTCTTGCCTCAAAAGTTTGATTTTTAATTAAATTTAGAGAATTGATTTACTAGGGCTTGTACCCATTTTTCTTATGTTTTAAGACTATGATATTTTCTCATGAGTTGAGCCTTATTTAGCCCAAGATTTAATGTTTTCTTATGTTTTTAGCCATGAAAGTGGTCTTATGCATTGAGTTTGGTATTTTGACATGAAATTCCTTTGAGTTGGTAAAAGATTACAATTTGAGCATTATGTTTATAAGAAGTTCAAGTTTACTAGTTCAAGTTACAAAGTATTATAGAATGATTAAAGTTTTAGTTTTCATCTTATGATCTCAGTAAGGCATGAAATTCATAAGTTTCTTTATTAGTATGAGTTAAGCAAGAGAAGCATAGTTGGTTTTCAGTTTATAATCTCATATGTTATTTTAAGGTGAATTTCATACCTATGAGCATATGAGTATATATTTTAGGAGTATTATTTATCACCAAGAGGGGAATATGGGTTTAGCGCATCCTATTTTCCAGAACCTACGTGCCACCATAGGTTTAAGGGGCCTTTCCAGAGAGTGTCTCCTTACCCCAAAAGGCTCAGTTTAGTGATCACACTGAGTTAAGGTTCTATTATGATAGAAAGGGTAGAACAACTCTTCTCAATGTGGGTAAGACATTGGACTCCATGCTAGCTCACATGGTTTATGTTGATTATAAAAATCTCTCATAATAAAAGTAAAAAAGATTTTAGAAACTAAGTGTAATAACTCACAAGTTTTATTCAAAAGTTTTATGATTTATGCTTATGTTATTTCACCTTTAAATTTTATTCATGATCAAGGTGAGTCTATTTACACTTAGCATGCATGTTTTTAAGCTTATGATATATATCAGTTTATTAATTACATTCACCCACAAATACTCAGAACATTTCGGAAGTACTGACCACATATATGTTTGTGTGGCTACATTATTTCATAATGTAGGTATCAATTGTAGCCCCCAACATCATGATCAGGTAGTTCGCAGCTTTCAGCCAACAAGGTGATAAGTTCTCTTTATCTGAGGGATCGATTCAGTTTGTATATTTAATATTTTATTTTTATTTATTTTCATTGATTAGGGATAGTTAGGGATCATGTCCCAACTACTTATAGTCAATATTAGTAGAGTCTTCATAGACAGTCAGTCAGATTTTATGTATTCAGTTTCAGTTTTAATTTCCTCTTATATCATCCTATGATGTAAATGTTTTTAAATAGTATTGTATAGAACAAGTTCAGCTAATGACATTTCTTCCGCTTATTATTTCTTGTTTTAAGCATTTTATTCAGTTGTTCATGATTTATACCAGTATTATGGGTTATCTTGGGATCACTTATGGTTCTAGGCACCGTGTAACGTCCAAAAGGAGTCTCGAGGAGTTGCAGTTTATAATCAGTACGATAATTTATTAAACTAAGTCTTGCCATTAGGCAAGAGTTGTGTATATCAAGCTACGTACTACAATTAACGAATAAGATCTTTCCCCTAGGACAAGAGTTTCAATTTTAAGACATGTTACAAGTTCTAATAGTATTTTTCAGCTTTTAACAGGTCTTGCCCATGAGGCAAGAGTTGTGTATATTTTAACAAGCTAAGAACATCAATTAAAGAATAACGTTTTGCCTCTTGGGCAAGAGTTTTTAGTTTTAACATATGCAGAAGTGTACTTATTCTCATCGTCCCTCTTGATATTTGTGTACATACCGAGGTTGTTTTTTTTGCAATATGAAGATACGATAGCAACATATTATAGTTCTCTTCAAGTGTTCCTCTTATCACCACATAAGAATGTTTTATTGCTCGCCATCCTTTGTTGTAAGATATGATTATTTCATATCTCCTTCTTATTTTATATATTGAAAATTTTGGTGTTATTACATTAATAGAATCTTGCACAAGCTCTAGTATGTAGTCGCATATCACCTTTGACACCGCATTTCTATGGTCAAATGTTATGAAGTCAATCGAGCAACCGTGACTCTTTTCATATATATTAACCTACAAATGTAAAGATTCATCTATCGTTGTAGCATAAAATGTCATGTGCAATTGTTATCCAGACATCTCAGTCAATATCTCATTTTGCTTATTTTGACACTCTTGAATTGAATGTTACGTGTGATTGCAACATCCGACATATGCCTTGTGCCTCATAAATCAGTTTTGATATCAATTATTCTCCTATTTTTTCATGTCTTGTTAATCTTAGTGTCACAACCAAAAAACAAGGTTCATGATGGAACTTGCCGCGGCGTACCTTGACAAGTAAGCCTATCACTCAAACTGATATAAAAAGAGGAAAAGACAGAAATACCCCAAGGTACAACTTTTAGAACGAAGCAAACCATACAAGTAATCATAACAATGAGGAAATAAATTATCCAAAATACCAATCATGCCCAAAACCAGGTGTCAATAGTGTAAGAACTAATACTATAATCCAGGAGTCAAAGACATCAGAAAAATAACCACAAAGAAATAATATTTGTCTTCAAATACTAATGAAGACATAACTAATACAGAAAGATAGAGGTGAAAACTAGATATATCAATGTCCAAACTCTACCTTGAGTGATCTGAAGGTGCCCGAAATCAACCAGTCTGAGGTGCACCCAAACTTGAAGCTACATCGAAAGGGGTGAAGTAGGAGTGAGTTTGGTCCACTTGTACTCAGTAGATATAATAGACCGGCAAAGCAGAGTAGAAAATAAAGCATACAAAATATGCACAAAGGAAACGTCACTTGCAATCAGAAAATATCCCACAATGGTATCTCACACTACTTGAACTAATAGTTCTAATATATCCCATATATTCCAATATCACATCAGGATAGAAACAAGTACGTCTTATATCACATATAAGTAGAATAAAGGGTAACATGCATATACAAGATCATCAAATACAAGTAAAAGAAGGTAACACAACTACATAGATGGCAAGTCAATATGGCAATACAACACAATATAAACACAATAAAGTAAGTGCAATGTATATTATGATGATGATGATGATGCATGAGGTCATCGAATAACCTCCGGGATCATTGCAAAATCCTCGTATAAATCTACAGAGGCAAGCCTCCCAACACAGGACCCATGGGGGGTCGTCAAATCGTATACAATCCATATATCTCATATCTCCTTTTTGGAAATTTCTTGGAAAGGGTCTTATAAGGTTTTATAATATCTCTTCCCGGCACATCCCTCGGAGAGGGTGTTACTCAAGTATTGCCACGGTGGTACCAATGTTTCATGAATGAGTATGATATTAGGATGTAATGCTCACAACCAATCATAATGAGTAATTACACAACCAACCACATGATATATTTACACTACAACCACAATGATACATTTCCACAACTACGTGAGCCAATATCAAGTTATTATTTTTATTTCATCCATAAATTTTCACATGTCTCATATGACAATAAAGTATGAATATAATCACAATACACCATTGATATCACATTAAGCATTTTAACCACACAATACAATTATTCACATGTATTCAAGACTATCAATATCACATAGGACCCTACACGATAATGCATATCACATAATATCTCAATTTCGACAATTACATCACATATACACCCCCACACGGGTACAATACATAAATAGCCATTTTTCATGACTAGTTATTACCCTTAGCATGAATTTTGTACCATCATTTATTACCCATCCCAGTCTAAAAGAGTTAAGTCATAGCCTACCTCCAATGCCGAAACTAGTCTGCTACACTTCGAATCCATGACCTTACATTCCAAAACGATTCCAAAATCAACTAAAACTAATAAATATAGAATATATGCATCAAAAAAATCCAACGATACACATATTGACTATTTTTAATTTGGGATTAAAACGGACCCCCGAAATAGATTTTCAAAAGAGAAAGGTGAAATCGTAAATTTATGTCAAAAATGTGTTCTCCATATTTTTAGGAACTTAAAATTAAGTCAAAGATGAGGTTCAAATCAAATAAAAATTATTTTTAAACCTTATCGAGAAAAAACTTTGAAATCCAAGTTAAAATCAAGAATTAGAGTTGTTTTGAAGGTTAAATTGATGAAAAACTAGCAATTATAAAATTAAAACAATATTAATGTGAAAAGGAGTGAAATTGGGATTTAAAATCAATTCATTAAGATTTTTAGGGGTTTTGAGAAAATCAATCAAGAAATTACTAAGAAAACGGGTGATGTATTGCCTTAAATTCATAAAGGAATCAAGAAATAGATGTCAATCTAGTGTCCAAACTCCCACAAGCATTACTTTTAAGCTCCTGCCTTATTTTAGGGTTCAAGTCTCAAGAGGCAACATGAAAGAAGGAACAAAATGGGCCAAAAAGGGGGGGAAAAAGTTGTTATATATTCTAGAAAAATTTACTATAGTGCATATTTTTCTAAGTCAAAATGGACTTCGACGGGGTGCTCGGGATTCATTCGGAGTCCGATATAGGAAAACGAACTATGTAACCACACTAAATTCGATGCTCCAAACTCAATGGAGATATCAGATTTTCAAAAAAAAATTTTATTTTCACAAAATCAACACTCGAAATCCAAAATCACAATTTTCTAAATCGAGGGTCAAAATGAGATTTAATAGCTGTAAAATTACACCAAACATGCTACCACCATAATATCAATGTTCTGGATCTATTGGCGAAGTTGTATTTTCCATCCAAGATCTCTTTGACCAAAATGTGGGTTCCACACCTATATTTTTAATTTTTCGACTTTTTGATCAATAGGTTGAAATGAGCTCGGATGCACCAAGATCCGAACCAAAGGTCTACCAAGCCTAAAATTGATAGTCTAAAGTTGTTGTCATAGTGCATTCATCCATACATCACGTGGATCAAAATATATCCATATAAGTCCAAAATAAGGCTCTCAAAGCCATCAAAAATTATAATATTGCATTTATGATACCAAAATGTATCAAAAATTGTGTCAATCACCCCCACACCCCAGAAATATCATAATGCAACTACGAGGAAGGGTTAAAATAGCCAAATAAAATAGAAACACATATTTTACATATTTCATCAAAAAGTTGATCATTACATCATCCACCACTAAAATCTAGTTCGTCCTCAAACTAAAGGCAAAAGAAATACCTGAATCAACAAAGAGCTAGGGATAAGTACTTATATTAGACTCAACCTCCTAAGTAGGCTCATCTATAGTTTGATGTCACCACTAGACCTTAACCACAGGGATCAGTCTATACTACAACCGCCTGACATCCCTAGCGAATATGGAGACCGACTCCTCAACAAATGACAACTGCTCCTCTAACAGAACTGACTCCCAAAGAATAACATAATACTCATCTAGAATATAATGACTAAGCATAGAAACATGAAAAGCTGGATGGAAAGCTGATAAATTTAGAGACAAAGCTAACTCATAGGCCACATCAACAATGGTTCGAAGAATCTCATATGAACCAATATACCTGGGGCCAAGCTCACCCTTTTCCCAAACCTCATCACACCCTTCATGGGTGAAACTCGAAGGAATACATAATCACCAATACCAAATATCAAGGCACGAAATCTACGATCAGCATAACACTTTTGCCTACTCTGAGTCGCTCTAAGTCTATCCTAAATAACCCAGACTCTATCCAAAGACTCATGAAGCAAATCTATACCTCAAGATCTAACCTCAAAAACATCAAACCAACTAATTGGAGAGCGACAACGACTACCATACAATACCTCAAAAAGAACGATATCAATACTGGAATGGTAGTTATTATTATAGGCAAACTCAGCTAACGCCAAAAGCTGCTCCCACTAGCAACCAAAATCCACTGCACCAGCATGGACCATAGCCTCTAAAACCTAAATAGTCTACTCTGATTCACTATCAATCTGCGGGTGAAACATTGTACAGAGATCAACCTGAGTGCCCAACTCATCCTGAAATGTCTTCTAAAAGTGAAATGTGAACACAGAACCACAATCATAAATAATGGACACCGACAAATAATGCAGATGCACAATCTCACAAATATAGATATGGGCCAACCTCTCAGCACTAAATTAGACCTGAACTAAAATAAAATGAGCTGATTTGGTCAATTTATCCATAATGACCTAAACATTATCAGAGCCATGAGATGTACAAGGCAAACCTATCACAAAGTCTATAGTTGATGACGTCCAAAAAATGCCTCTTATTAGATAATGATATGGTCGCTGTCAAAATATAGTAACCCAATATAGGTTGGGGTCAAAACCAAAGGAAACACATGAATTTGTAGATCTCAGCAGTTGTAGTCAATGAGCAGAACAAAAAAATAAATGGAGGTTTTGATGTAGTAATCTCGAGCAAGTAACTGTTCTAACTTTAGTTGTAATCAGTGTAGGTTAACACTAGGATTGTATTCCCCCTGGCTTCTTAACTTCACAGGCTTATCGTGCTTCGCTGAACCAACCCGATACTTTGCATGCAGAATCGACAAGTTATGTACCTTCTACAGTCTTTTGGATGAGCAGAAGGATTTTACTCTTTACCTTTTGAGTCTCAGAATGTCGCATTACCAACCCTTATCTTTATCCCAGTTAAATATTACCTTTTGAGTCTCTAGTTTTAGATAAAACCTAACCATCTTACTAAGATAGGACACAAAAGCATGGATCGACAGTTAAACTCCAACTTATTATTGTCTTTATGTTTTTCTAATCATTGTTCCCCTTTTAGAGTAAGCGGCAATATCTAGGTGGGATCCTAAAGTGTGCACCGATTAAGAAAATGATCATAATGAATACAAATCAATACATACATGGGTATAGATTCAGAATAATGAAAGTACTTTCCTTACTTCATCAATCCGCCAGGGTTTCCATAATCCTAGCTATGGGTTTTAGCCTCTTATGCTTATGAAGAAATCAATACCATTCATATTCAAAAGCATAGATGAAATCACAATGATAAGAAAAAATAAAACCCACAACCGTAACTGAATTAATTAACCAAAGTTAATACAAGAAAATTCCAAGATCAAAATCAGATCTTGGAATAAAAATATATTTGTGAATATCAAAAGAGTGTAACTCCTACTAAAAGACACATAAAGGGTATTTATAGTACATGAGGAAACCCTAAGACCAAATCCCAAATGAAATAGGAGAAAACCAGGTTGATGGTCACATGTGGTCCGTACCCATAGTTTGGTACCGGGTACAAGTAGTACCTATAGTCCTGACACTAGGAACAAGTACAAACTGCAGGTACCGAGAGCAAAAATCCTGCAAGTTTAGCTCTTAGGATTTTGGACTTCTAGTACTTTCTTTGCCTACATGCGGTCCATAGGTCCTATATACGGCCACATGTTGACTTGGTAAGTGTTGGGAGTCATCTTTTTAGCTCTTTTTCAATTCCTGAACATGCTTTGATCATCAACAAGATGAAAAATATCTCGAATATCCATAATTGCTCTAAAAATGGACAAAAATATCTTTTTCATCTTTTTCATGATCTCATCATCAAAAATATGATTTCCTGCAAAACATACCCAAAAGGCATCATATCTAACAAAATAACCTTAAAAACTTGTATTTTTTCCTTATTTAAGCATCGAAAGTGCTATATTTTATAGCACATCAACACCCTCAACTTAGAATATTTGCATTTCCTCAGGCAATAAAACATAACAAAAACAACGCTTAACTAGGAGAAACTATGTTATTCAAGGCAGTCAGTCAACATGTAAAGCTCAAAACACAACATCCCTCTCCAATCTTATTTTTCAAAACCAACTTTGTATGAACAAGAAACACAACAATGTGACACAATGGGATCAAGGTATGAAAATTACATTATCAACAGACAACCACTCATATATACAAGTTATACTACCCCAAACAAGCAAATAACTAGCAATATAATTCAAGTACCCTTACAAAAAGAATGTCCCACTCACTCATATGAAATCATGCTTGTCGATGCATGGACGGTCAAGAAACACTCACACTCTGAAGAGAAGTTCCAATCAATGTATGTCAAATACCACAGGCTTTCCCTTATTTTCTTTACCTTAGCATTCAAATAGTCAAGTTAGTATCACTATAGGAATTTTCTTAACTTATAATGTAGGTTTGGGGATTGGTATAGTACATATGGACTTATCAAGCGAGTAAGCCTCCTTGGAACTACACTAACTTTAGGGTATCACTTAGTAGCTAATTTCCCCTTTATTCCGCCCTTATTTCTCCCTTTTTATTATTTATTGCACATTTAGGTTGGGTGTGGTCTTTTATTCTTTCTTTTTCTCTTTTTCACAATCTTTCTTTTCTTTTTCTTTTTCTTTTTCTTTTTCTTTTTCTTTTTCTTTTCTTTTATTAATCTACCACACCCAGCCCTACTAACTTTTTCTCTTATCTTACCCTTCTTCATACCAATTTATACTATGCACCCGTATAATAGCCACCTTCAACTTTGGCATTTTACCTAAGTTGAGGTGCACTATTGTAAACTTCTACCTAGCTTAAATTCATCCCGAAGATGTGAAAAACATTTCATCCCGAAGATGTGAAAAACATTCTTTAAAGATGAATACACCTTTATACATATGGTATTATCAATATTTTCACTTTTTATCATGTGAAAAATTGAATAAGCTTTCCATCAATACCAAATTCACCCAAATTCAGCACCCAGGCGAAGAGTTAAAGCCTTTTTAATGAGATAGTGTATCACCTGAGCCATCAACGTATCGTGGAGCAGGCCAAATAGGCAATTTTCAAAATCTAGTGATCCTCCATGATTATCGTGCATCACGCCAGGGCTCAAATTCAAAATTATTATTTTTCCAGTGTCTGAGTGCGATGTCTCCGCATCGCGCCAAACTTCTAGGTCCCATCCAGTATTACAATGCAATTTCACTGTATCGTGCTGTCAGCCCAGTTCTCAGTGGGCAATTTCCAGTGATACAGCGCGATAGCATCACATTGCGCCAGCCTACAAAACTGAGATATTTTGATAAAAATCAAAAGACGCATTAAGGGTTAAATAGGTTTTTTCCCATGATTTTAGTTCATCCTTAAACACAAAATTTAACCCTACATGACCTAAGGATATCATTATTCACTCTATTTTTCCCAAATTAAGTTGCTCCCTCTCAAGCCAAGGAACTTTAGCTCTCAAATTCAAGGGCCAAATCGTAAGAACTCTTCATTAGTCCTTCCAAATTCATTAACTCAAGTATGCATGGTGTTTATTCATGAACTCCTTTAGTCCATGAAGCCCAAGAATCTCTTTTCAAAGTTCAAGTATATGGATTTTTATGAATTCCACATTGGTTTTGCTTTTGTTCATGTTGATAATGACCAATTGAATTCTAATCCATGTTTGGTGATAAATTTTAAGTAGAATTAATTATTATAGGTATAGATTCATATGAACCCATGATTAAGCCCTTGAATGGTGAAATTACAACTGAATCATGATGTTTACTTATTGCGTATTGTTGTCTGCGTATACTATGCTTACTATGTGTTTGATTAAATGCCTATGGGAAGGAAAAGTGTCTTACTAGTATGATGATATGAAATCCCCATTCATATACAAGTTCATACATGTCAAGTGTTTGATGAAATGTCTAAGTCAATGGGTTATGGATATATGTGTAGCCATTGTTGTGCTTTAGAATTTATGCCATGAATTACTTTTATGATATTGAATCTTGGGGGTATTTAATACCTGACAATTTAGTTGTGTGCCTAGAGCCATTATCATGTTTTCATGATATCCTCAGCCAGTAGAATTCAGTCAGTCATGTGACTCAGGAAAATTCAGTAAACACAGTAATCTCAGTAATCTCAGAAATCTCAGTACTTCAGTAATCTCAGTAGTATTCCATCAGTCAATAAAACTCAATGAAATCATTCAAGTTTAGTCCAGTTAATCATATTCAGTATCTATTCAGATGGAAGTAGGATTTAGCACTGAGTGAACCCAAGGATGAGGACACACACTGACAGTTGAGGGTGTGATCCTTAGAAGCAATCCTTGCGTTCCAGAACTATGTAGCCAGCATATGTTGAGACATCAACACTGACAGATGAGGTTTGATGAGGTGGATAAACACTTTCAGATGAGGGTCCCACCATTCTCTTTTTGGGACACTATCAGATGAGGGTCACCCACAGCTTGTCTTTACCAGTGGTGCGGTATTGACACCCTTCTAATTGGGGTTACAGATTGGACCCCAACCTAGCTATATCTCTTTATTTAGGGCATGTTGGTTAGATGATTACTTCCCACAGTTATAGTTTCAGACTCAGTCTCAATAATAGAACTCAGATAGTTCTTCAGAATTTTAGGACTGTCAAATACAGTCAACTCAGAATAGTACGTAACTCAGTTAGTTCCATCAGAACCTAGACTGTCAGCTATAGTCACTTAGTATCAGTTATATTAGCTATCAGTGATTCATGTTATCAGTAATCAGACTCAGTAGTCAGTACTATCATAAATTTAGTCACAGTCACTTATTCATGCATGTATTCTCATGTTCATGTTATTCAGTCAGTTAGCATTGTTCATGCATTTGAACCCTTTACATTCAGGCTACCTTACTTGCATACCATTATATTCAAACATACTTACACATTTGCGCTATGGTGTTTTATACCATAGGCTCAGAAGCACGAGCTCCAGAGCATCAGTAGCATTCCTGTTTCAATAGTTAGATTTAGCAGTGAGTCCTCATCATTTGAGAATGATATTATGAGTTATTTTATTTATTCATTTTAGCTTTCAGTAGATAGATTTAGTTGGGGACATGTCCCATCAACTCCTTATTTAGACAGTTAGAGGATTTTTAGACTATCATGTTCAGATAGTTTATTTCAGTTATTTTGGGTATTTCATGCCCCATCCAGATGTTATGTTTTATCAGTTACATTATAGTTTTGAATCTTATGGCCTTTCAACCTTTATTTCAGCATTATACAGTACATTTTGTAGTGTTCAGGTACAGATATCAGTCATGGGTTAGCTTGTGATCCTTCGGGTTCATGAGCACCATGTAGCATTCCAGGTACCAGATTCGGGGCGTTACAATAATGTCCAAGAAGGACTAGGGCCAAAACAAGTTTATTGTACTAGAAATAGGAAGGTGAATAGTGAAATAAGAAAAAATAGGCTACAAGGATCAAAATAGGGATCAAGGGATTTCATTCACACATGGAAGGTCATTTAGGCTAAAAATGGACTAAAATCAAAATTGACCTATGATCCTTTACTAATCAACTATCCTTCAACCGAGGCAAGACTAACCAAGAAAGTCCTAAATTCAACACATAAAGGGAACTCGATAGTATCTCGCACACACATAGCATAGAGTCAATCTTACCAACTACTACCTATCTAATTCATGCATTGTTAGAAAGTGATTATCATGTCCCTAATTCTAATGCCATAACAAGATCCATAATGTTCACACATAGATACATTCAAACAGTTCTAAAACACAACTTTCTTTTGGAGGGGTATCAAAAATAAGTCAAAACATGACTACTGCCCTAAATACCTAAAAATCACATAATTATGCACAAACTAAACACAATACAAAATAAAAATACAATATGACACAACATTATCCTAGACATTCCAGTTCTACAACCATATTGTAATCGACAGGAAAACAAGAACGGTAATAAAAACCTACGGTGGCATTGTATTCCCACCCCTAACAAAAACTATGAACTACCCTCAATGCGCTAAATAAAGTAAAATAGAGGGCAATGAGAACATACCTGATATGTGCCAGGCACCCAAATTAGAAGCATCTCTAGATGGATCCATATTAGATGGCAGAGGTAATGGTGGTTGCGGTGCACTACTGGATGATGTACCTACTGCTATAGATGTATGCCTCTGTCTATCAAAGAATTCAAACTCCATTAAATCATGCCTGGACTTTTTAACGGCCTAGTGATATGGTAAACTAGGGTCCTATAAGTCATCTATGAGACCTCTCTTAGCCCCAACTACTTGGAAATCTTCATCACCCTCCACAAGAAAATCAAAGTATCTAGAAATATGTGAAGGTGATATCTGGACCATTTGGTGTATAACTGAGGGAATGGTTACAACATAGTTCTTTATGAGAGAGCGTACCTCTACTCATAATAGTGCAGCACTCAGTGCAGCCTTCTATTAGGCCTATGCCTACTCAAATCTAGTCCTAACCCCTTATCTCATTTGCTCATAGAAGGTAGTCATCTCACTCTCAACAGCCCTCACTCTAGCATTTGTGGCCCTCTGGCTGTCCACTAAGCTCTGAAAAAACTCACTAGAATAGTAATCATACCTATCACAGAAGTTGTAGTGGATGGGAGAGTAGGCTCTGTAGATGCACCAATTAGCTCTGAGGTCGACGTCAGGGCTGAAGAAGAAATAGCATGTGTCCCCTTACCCTGCATACTGGAGTTTGGAGCCTCTCTCTGCTCCCCTATCTCCATGTCAAAACTAGCATCATATCATCTTAATGTGCCTCAGTAGGCTCTGTGGAAACTGTTGGGCCCTCAAACTGAGACTGTGGTACTACTACATCCTGTCTTAATCTCCTAGAAGTGCCTAGATATGCCTAAACCTTTATGGTCTACGTTTGTGTAGTTGCCATTGCAGTTACTCTCTCGTCTACACCTGATATCTCAAGCACACCTGCCTCATCACACAATCTCTGAATCAAGAAAGGGAATGGCATATTAGTCAACTCCCCAAATATCATAAAACTCATGGCGAAGAATAGCAGTAAAATCAACATCATATCCAGTCATCAGATAGGCAACTAGTGTTGCTCCCTCCCATGTAAATGTATTATTCAAAAAAGTAGGTATATATTGGTATCTAATCAGTAACCACCAAAACTTGGCGTCCAATATCAGTAGGCCCTTCTTGATCACAGCTTGCCCCTTCATCCATGAGGTTGTATCACCCAGTGGTGAAATATAACTGGCTATCCACCTAGCCATCTCGACCCTCTCACATCAGTTCTCATCATCCCATATGATATGTCAATCATGCGATGATCAGTCTATAGTCGCACTAAGGTATAGATGTAGGAGTAATATACTCTGATCCAAAGATAACTCTGCGGATACTCTCTATTGATACATCAACTCTGACCCTTCTAACTAGTGTGTGCTCAAGCTATGGCTTCTTAGAAAATCTGATCAGGCTTGGATAATACCACATAGGAAGGACTAAGATAGCTCTATAGGATGCATAAAATTCCCGTACCATAGTCGGGCTGTAATAATCGAGTGGCCTAGTCATCCAATCTATTTGACATCTATCAAATATTACTCGCAACTATGGTACTCGATCTAGCCTTGATAGATCAATTTGGTGCTCCTCATAAATTACCTCGTAGGCCTGCCTAACTCCCAAAAATGATTGTCTAGCTCAAATATATTTTGCATCCCTTCCAGAGTATGTGCATGTGTGAGGCTCTTTTGTACTAATGTATCATGGGATGGCTGCTTGATACCCTCAGTAGACTGGGGTACCTTTACCTGTTGTCTATGAGTAGAGTTACCCTTCTCAAACTAGGACATCATAGATGGCTGCTCTTGCTCAACCTCATCACATAAATCCTAGGACCACTTCTTATATTGGGGGGCCTCAGAAGTAACCTATGGAGTAGACTCAGACTCTGTCTCCTCATCATCATCATCATCATCAGGTGGAGGATTATGTGGTGGTGGCATCCTGGATGACTTCATCCTCAGTTACGCTACAACTGACTGAGCATCCTGGGGAGTCTGTCCTCTCGTGACTCTACGTGTTGAGGGAACATCTATATGGCGCTGCCACGGATACTCCTCTACTGAACTACTAGGTTCGGGAGACTCTACCCGTCTCTTTGAAGTACCGGCCTTCATCTTCTTCACCACTTTAGGTGACATATGTACCTGGAAAAATAGTTGTTAGATTCCAATAAAAGTGAGGGATAGCAAAAGTCAAAGAAAAACTCAAAAGTAAAAAAGTTTGAATTTTTCCTTAATTTTTGCACCCTTATAACCAATTTGAAATTCCAACAAGTCCAATGTATGCACACTTATCATAAATCACAGCTTTCAAAGTAAACAAACATGCACAACTCTTGGCATTAATTTTATTCATTCAAGTTCAACTTCCGATTAGGGCCCAACTTTAGATTTTTGTTTAAAACAAGGCCCTACGTCATGTTTTTAGGCTACTTCAGGGCTCCAATATATAAGCATGATATTTTGATATTTTGATATTTTATGATTACCATCCTTCTAACTATATCCATTACTCTCCATTCCATATTGATATCTTCTCATTTATATTTGACATCTCTCTCCTCGTCATGTTTACATCTTACCGAAACCCCATGATGGCCTCAATTAAGGTGTCTAAACTTGCACCGCTATTAATGGGTTGTATCTCATCTCCCAGTGTCATGGTACCTATCAATAAGATGCACAACACAACTAACAAACAAGGTTAACATTCGTGAAATCAAATCTCTCAATCACTAGTATTTTCCAACTTAGATTGTCTCACAATTAGATCAACTTGTTGAACTTTCTTGCTTTACATTGGTATATGAGGTATCAACTTGCTACTCCTGGTTAGAATGGATTCTTGTTAAGAGAATAATAGATGAATCGATTAAAAACTAAATAACTTGAAACAAAAAAGGTAACTAGGAAATTAATGATAAAACATACAATGAGAAAGGACAAGAAAGAAAAACAAACTCAAAAACCAATTAATCAACTAAGTAGATCAATTTCTAGCTATTAATTAGCGTTAAGAATTAAGAATGAGATTAAGAATCAAGGTAGGTGATAAGAATGATGGAACCAAAGTGAAAACAATTTTGGAGTGCCTAATATGTGTTTGTTGAGTTGTGATCGTATGTGGTAACTTGCTCACGCATGTAAGGCACACAGATTACACCAGAGAACTGGTAAGAGAGATATGTGGATAGCCTTCTGCATGCACAAGTGAGGCCGCAGGTCACCTTAGAAGATTGTCTACTAATGTGTCATGGAAACACGATACTTTCAATGCTTAAAACCTTGAATTTATACTTGGACCTCGGTTGTTTTAGTAGATATGATGAACTTTGGTGTTTATTAGAGGTAAAATAGGTCTACAATAGTGTTGGGATTAAAATGAAAGAAAAATACCTAAAAACACAAGTTCTGATTAAGATATGAGTTACCTCACGAGTTGTCAACACACCATATGACTCGTTGGAGGACTCATAAGCATAATAGAACCCAAATCCAAATTGAGAATCTAAGTATAGAGAAGATACAACTGGAGCATCTAAGTCATAAGCTGAAGGTACAGGTTGTGACTAAGAATGGTAAGCATAATAGAATCTAAAGCTACCATTCAATATTTAAGTCTTAGAAGTATACGAGTCCAAAGTATGAGTACGAATCGTATAGAGAAGCTGTAAGCAGACCAGTTTTCAAAGCTTGGAAAGAAAGAATTCCCAAATGGATATGAGAGAAGGCCACGAGTCGTATGGTTTAGGTATTACTCATGTACAGAAGTCGTAAAAAAATAAAAAGTTAAAGCCTTAGGATATCAGACACTGGAATGGATACGAGAGGTAGGGTACGACTTGTATGATGGTGGTATGAGTTGAAGAGCGAGTCGTACCATGTATCGACATAACTTTACCTTTCCTATTTTTATTAGAGTTTCCGAGTATTTTTGAGATACTATAAATACCCTAGGGTTTATATTTTATTAGGTAGCATTCTTTAATATATTTTCACATTCCAATATACTCTAATACATATTTTTGATTTGTTCTTGAGATTTTAGGTTATTATTGAGTAGTAGATTTAGAATTTTATTCTTTTATTTATTGTGCAATTAGTTACATATTTTCTTTATTAATTATCATGGATTGTTGCATGAACATGAGTGGTGAACTTCCCTAACTAGGGTTGTGGTAACCCTAGTGGATTAACTGCATAAGGGGAGTAGGAGATTCATTCATTCTGAAGTAAATTGCCTGTATCTTAATCTTCTTTGTATAAATTGACCTCAAAGCTACTGCAAAAACTTGGGGATAGCCTATATTTGTAAACATCCTCACAGGGGAGTTTGTGATTAGGAAAAGAGGATTAAGGCAGTAAATTGAGATTCACTTCTATCATTACTATTCCTCCATCTCATCTAATTAACTCGAGACTCAAAAGGTGAAAGTTTAAGTGAAGTCATAGACAAGGAGCTATAAGGCTACTCCCTGGGGATCACAAGGTAAAGAGGGAGATTTATCAAAACATTCACAAGACTGTTAATAATACATAACTTGTAGACTTTACATACAAAGCAGTAGAATAAATGGGTTGAACATGAGAAACTTACAGAGTTAAGAAGCCAAGAGGAACACAGTCCTAGTGTTCATCTTCTATTGTTTGCAACTCAAAGCACTCAAGTTCGGTTACTACTTATTGATTTCTTCAAAAATCCCCCATTACCTTTCCACACTGCTCGTGAATTACATCAATTTAAGCAATTATTTAGCATCTTCCCTGTGGGTTCGACCCCAACTTAGTTGGGTTACTATATTTGGCATCAATCGCAGCATACTTTTTTACGAGGTTAGTTTTGGACGACATTAAATTTGGCGCCGTTGCTGAGGAAGATGGTGTAATTTGTTGATTGAATTTGGTGAAGTTTGCGGGTTTTATTTTCTATTTTTGATTTTGCATACACCATTGTATGTCAAACACTAGAAAAAGAGGCAATCCCTTACTCTCTTTGATCTAGAGCCAGAAAGAATTATTCAAACACCATGAAAGATGGAAAAACATATTTGTAATGGTGTTTTGGCTGGGGTTCAAGAACCTTATAATGTGCCTCCTCCTCCATCACTAGATGATCCATAGAATATTGCTAATAGATAGACTAAATAATTATTAGCAGCAGTAACTGAAGAAGCTAGAGTGTCAGAAGAGTAGGCCCGAATGAAAAGGCTAGACTAGATCAGAATGTAGAGCTACCCAAGCCAAGACAAGCGCTTGCACAGCAAAGGAGACTCCAAAAAGAAAAAGGTCTGATGATTCTTGCTTATAAACACCTTCAACCATATGATCAAGATAAAGACATTGGATATGTTGAACCTGCTAAAACAGGAGCCATCGTTCCACTTGCATTACCCCCATAATGTTAAATTTGACATTACCATTGCTATGATTTAATTTCATAATTTGAAGGGTGCATTTTTGGGATCAACAGCTGATGATGCAAGCATGCATCTTGCTAATTTTGCTGGATTTGTTTGTCACATGCTATTCAGGGGGTAGATCAGGAAGCTTTGAGACTACGGTTGTTCTCATTTTCATTGATCGGAGAAGAATTATTATGGTTAGGGGAACTTCCAAAAAGTTCAATCACTACTTGGGATGAGTTTTGCAGATAATTTTTGAATAGATTTTTCTCTCCTACAAGGATGTTGTAGTTGAAAAAAGAAATTTACAATTTCAGATAGTTACCTACATAATCCATAAATGAGGTATGGTTTAGATTTAAGAAGAAGCTGATCATGGTACCTCATCACAGAATCTCAGGGTCCAACTTATTGGAAATCTTTTATAGATCACTAAATATTAGTTCTAGAACAATGGCAGATATAATTTTTAGGAGGTGCATTTCCACATCTTCGATCGGATACTATGCAGAATATGCTTGATGATATTTCAGTGACTAATAAAGGTTGGCATACTAGAGATGCTGAGCGTGGTGTTAGTACATATACTATTGGAGCAGACAATGCTTAAACAACTAGTCATGATATGGTATCATAAGAGGTTGCACAGCTTCAGATAGCTATTGGGTTGCTTACAAAATAGCTCGCAACGATAACTACTAGGAAAATGAATGAAGTTATGGCACAGGTATCTACTTCTAGGACTTTTGAGATTGAATCTAAAGAGGAATCAAAGTATCTTGATCATAGGTTGGCAGATTTTAGAGCCCAAAGGCAAGGAAATAAAGGTTGGAACTATTATAATGATAGATACAGAGATAGAAGTAGAGAGAGATAGTGATTGGAAGTGGAAAATGACTACAAGGACAAAAGTGACAAATACATTCCACCAGACAGTCGTGATTCAGAATCTAGAATAAAGGCAATGTTGTTGAAATTGGTCAAAGGGCAAAAAAGTCAAGAGAGCTATTTTAAAGAGATTAAGACAGACTTGTCAAGGCTGAATCATAAAGTTGAGTCACATGCTACCATAATCAAACAACTGGAGCAACAGTATGGCCAAATGTCGGATACATTAAATCAAAGGCAACCAGTCACTCTTCCTAGTAACACAATTGCAAATCCAAAAAATATGGTCACTGCCATGAAATCCACTCTGAGGGGTAAAACTACTATGAACCCACCTGTACCCACTGTTGATGAGCAAAAGAATAATGATGATGTTATTGATATGGAGAGTAGTATCAAGCAAGATACAGGAAAAGGTGAGACCGGGGAGCCTATTCTGAAGCCCATTCCTAGACCTCTTACTCTTTTTCCTCAAAGGCTAAAAAAATAAGAAGAGGGTAAGTATAAAAAAAATCTATGTTAAAGAAACTATCTGTCAACATCCTACTTGTAGCGGCATTGGAGAAAATGCCAGGATATGCAAAATTTATGAAGGATCTAATCAGTAAGAAGAGGTCAACTAGTTATGACCCAGTCGACAATATCCATCATTATAGCACTATAGTAACTAGATCTTTGGTAGAGAAGAAAAATGATCCTAGTGCTTTCACTATACCTTGTACCATTGGATCTTTCAAATTCACTTGTGCTTTATGTGATTCGGGTACTAGAATTAACCTCATGTCATTAGCAGTATTTAAGTAGTTAGGGTTGGGGTCTCCTACTCCAACTACCATGAGACTAGTGATAGCAGATAAGACATTGAAAAAGCTAGTTGGTATTTTATATGATGTATTGGTTAAGATGGCTTCTTTCATCTTTCCTGCTGATTTTGTGATATTTGGTTGTGAAGTGGATTTTAAAGTCCCAATTATCTTGGGAAAACCTTTCTTGCCTACAGGAAGGATGTTCATTGATTTGGAGCTGGGACATCTAATGCTGAGACTCAATGATGAACACGTGATATTTAATGTATGTAAATCCATGAAGTATACTGATGAGTTGAGAGTTATATCAGTTATTGATGTGTATGATGAAGAGATAGATTCTTTCTATGATGTTGATGTAGTAACAACTTAGGAAGATACTTTTTATATTGTTCCTATTGAAGAGAGGTTGGGTGTTGAAGCTCTAGCAGCCGTGATCATGAACTTTGATAGTGATGTTATTGAAGATTATGATGAGATGGTATGTGAAATCCGTGGTAGCGGTTCATACACTTATGCACCAAAGAAGCTTGATTTGGATAAAAATAATAGAACCACTCCACCGGCTCATCCATCTATTGAGGAGCCACCCATCTTAGTATTGGAGGCTCTCCCTTCTTATTTGCGGTATGGATTTTTAGGAGCCAACAACACTTTATCAATTATCATTGTAGCTGACTTGGGAGAGACAAAAATAGAAGCTTTATTGTCAGTACTACAGAGGTTTAAGAGGGCCATAGGTTGGTCCATTGTAGATATTATGGGCATACCGCCTGGTATTTATACTCATAAAATCCAACTTGAGTTGGATTGTATTCCAAGTATAGAGCATCAATGTCGACTCAATCCTCCTATGCAGAAGATGGTGAAGAAAGAAATAATTAAGTGGTTGGATGCTGGTGTGGTGTATCATATTGCTGATAGTAATTGGGTCAGTTCGGTACAATGTGTACCAAAGAAATGTGGTATTACTATTGTTCCTAATGACAATAATGATCTAGTGCCAATGAGTCTAGTTATACGATGGAGAGTATGTATGGATTAAAAAAATTGAATGCATGGACTCAGAAGGACCATTTTCCCATATTTTTCATGGACCAGATGTTAGACAAATTAGCGGGGAGAGGATGGTACTTTTTCTTGATGGTTATTCAAGTTACAACCAAATTACTATTCCACATAAAGACTAAGGGAATACAACCTTCACTTGTCCTTATGGGACCTTTGCATTCACACGTATGCCATTCAGGCTATGTAATGCTCCAGCCACATTTTAGAGATGTATGATGTCAATATTCTCTGACATAGTAGAAGATACCATCAAAGTGTTTATGGATGATTTTTTAATCATTGGTGATTTTTTTTATGACTTCTTAGTTCACTTGGTGAATGCTATTAGGAGTGTGAAGAATTCAACTTGGTATTAAATTGGTAAAAGTGTCATTTTATGGTCAAAGAAGGTATAGAGATTGGACATATAGTTTTAAAAAGGGGTATTAAGGTAGATAGAGCGAAGATTGAAGTGACTGAGAAATTACCTCCATCAATTTCTGTGAAGGGCATTCATAGATTTTTGGGTCATAATGGGTTTTATAGGCGGTTCATCAAGAATTCTCTAAGATTGCCAACCCTTTTTGTAGGCTTCTTGAGAAAGAGGTGAAATTTAAGTTTACTGAAGCATGCTTGAAGGCTTTTGAGTGTCTAAAAGAGAAGTTGATCACTGTTCCTATCATTGTATCTCCAGACGTCCTTGCCATTTGAGATAACGTGTGACGCGAGTGGTTTGGCCTTAAGGTCTGTACTAGGTCCATGAAAAGAAAAGATCCTTCATCCCATCTACTATTCTATCAAGTCACTAAATCCTGCTGAGAAGAACTACACCGTGATGGAACAAGAGTTATTGGTAATGGTTTTTACCTTTGAGAAGTTTGGGTCTTATTTGATTGGAACAAAGGTAATTGTGCACACTGATCATGCAACATTGCGGTACTTAATAGTGAAAAAGTATACAAAGCCTAGTCTGATAGGTGCGTGTTATTGCAGCAAAAATTTGATTTTAAGGTCAAGGATAGAAAAGGACTAAGAATCAAGTTGCGGATCATTTGTCTAGACTTGAGGAGGAAGCTATGCAGAATGTTGAAGATGGGCTTAAGAATAATGACAGTTTCCTAGATGAGCAGATATTAGCAGCTTCCCAAGATCTAATTCCATGGTTTGCAGACTATGTAAATTATCTAGCAAGTGGTCTAATCTCAGAAAATCTTTTCTTTCAGCAGAGAAAGAAGTTTATGCATGAGGTAAGGAAATTTTTTTGGGATGAGCCTTATTTATTTATAATTTTTGTGGAAGGTATTATTCATAGATGCATACCTAAGGTGGAGATGATAAGTATACTTGAGGCTTGTCATTCTTCACCAGTTAGGGGTCATCATGGAAGAACCCACATAGCCCACAAAATTTTTCAATGTGGGTACTATTGGCCAATAATCTACAAAGATGCACATGATTTTGTTTCCACTTGTGATCAATGTCAACGACAAGGTAACTTCTCTAGATGCCATAAACTCTCTATGACTCCTATCTTAGAATTGGAATTGTTTGATGTATGGGGTATAGACTTCATAGGTCCTTTTGTGAGTTTGTTTGGCATGAAGCATATTCTTGTGGCTATGGATTGTGTTTCTAAATGGGTGAAAGCAGTTGCACTTCCAAATAATAAAGAACGTGTTATCATTAGTGACAGTGGGTCATATTTTTATAATCGTCTATTACAATATCTGATTGAGAAGTATGGAGTGAAACATAAGGTGGAAATACCTTATCATCTACAGACTAGTAGACAAGTTAAGGTGTCTAATAGAGAAATTAAGTCCATCTTGGCGAAGACAGTGAATGCCAATAGGACTGATTGGTCACAAAAGTTAATGATGTATTATGGGCTTACGGAACAGCGTTCAAGACCCTAATTGGTGCTTCACCTTAACAGCTAGTGTATAACAAGGCTTGTCACTTGTCTATTGAGCTTGAACATAAAGCACTATAGGCTTTGAAGAAGCTGAATTTTGAGTGGAAGGATGCATCCAAGTCAAGGATGAATAGTATGAATGAGTTGGATGATTCCAACTCTGGGCATATAAAAGTTATGCACTTTACAAGGAAAAGATGAAGATGCATCATGATCACAAAATTGAGAAAATAATCTTCAAAAAAGGTGACCAGGTATTGCTCTATAACTCAAGGCTTCGTTTGTTTCCAGTTAAGTTAAAGTCTAGATGGTATAGTCCCTTTACTGTGCTTAGAGTGTTCCCATATGGTGCTTTGGAATTGAAGAGGGATGGTGAAACCCCATTCAAGGTGAATAGGCAAAGAGTAAAGCATTATATGGGTAACACTAAGGAAATTAATGTGATTTTTGAAATGGACCTTGGTGAAGTCTGAGTAACCAAGGTAGCCATGTCGTGCCATGATGTTAAATCAAGCGTTCCATGGGAGGAAACCCATGAGGCTAGTTGGTGAAATCTGAGTACCCAACTTAGCCATGTTAGGTTGCTACGTTAAATCAAGCGCTACGTGAAAGGAAACCTATGTTTTCTACTTATTTATTTATAGGGTAATATGTTTGTTCAGTGTGCAGGACTAAAGATTGCAGAAAACATCCAAAAAATTTCAAGAAGTTTGGTTATATGGACTTTTCATGAGTCGTATCTTCATGGCATGACTCGTGAGTAGGAGTCATAGGACCTAAGAGAAAATTCAGAATCAAATAAACTTATTAGAATCTTTACGACTCTTAGAACCAGTCGTACCCTAAGGTATGACTCATCAGATTGAGTCATATCCACTTTAGAACCTAGGTAAGGTTCCAGGTCTATACGAGTTAAATAAATGACTCGTAAAACTGGGTACGAGTCGTACACATGACTCGTACCCAAGCCTATTAAGTCAGGTTCATGGGTAAAGAATTGAGAACCCAAAAATGGGTATCCAATACCCGAAATTAAACCCACATCTATTGTTGATGAATTTTTTAGCTTCAAACTCACGAAATTACTCGAAAACACTTCAAATCACACACCAACTTGGTTAGAGTTCTTTACTTGGGATGATCTAAGCACGAATTTAGGGGAATAAAATTTGAAATTGGGAAAACTACAAATTCATCCAAGCAAGTAAGTTTTTGAACTCAACCTTATTATATTTCAAGCTGAAATCATAAATGTGAGTTAGTTATAACTTGCTTTAAGTTGAAATTACTTGGTTGTTGCATTTTGGAACCCTGGTTCTTAGGTTTACATTAAAAATGAAAGTGGGGAAAATTTTGATATTTTTATGTGGCTATTTTGTGTATTTTGGACTGATATAGGGTAAAAATGCTCTACAATTGATAGGTGGGCAGACGGATACTACACAGACTGATGCAACGAGTAGTTTGAGTACTCCTCCTCTGGTACAGTCTGTACCACCATGCTTGAAAGGTATGACTTCTGGTTTTATGATGATTTCACAGGCCATGTGGACCAAGGTGATGATGAGATTGGGAATGCGAGAGGCCAAGGTCCACAACATGGAAGGAGGTGTAAAGCCCTAGGTTGACATGCAGTTAGCGAGCCATGACAGATGAGTACAATAGCGGCTTGATGTGCTTGGGTAGAGGATTACTCAATAGTTGGGTAGCGGGGAGACAATTGATATTACTGAGATCAAGTCTGAAGCTGAGATTAAGAAGATGTTCATGGAGTTGTATGGTAGAACAGTGATCCCGAAGCCTATGATTGAGACAGTTATGCCCATGGTCTATGTGGATAATATTTGGGCTATTCCGTACCCAATAGAGGTATCGATTAAGGAGACCCAAGAGTAAAGAAGATAGAGAAAGAGAAGAAGGCGTGAGGAGAAATATACTATGACAAAGGCTATGGAAGATAGCCTACAGAATGAGTAGGATCGAGAGGTGAGGGTCTGTGAGATAGCTGTTGGAGTCGCTGGTTCGAGACCAGCAGTTACTGATGCTGAGGGGGACGGTGTTGTGCCCCCAACTACTTTTACTGACTCAGTCCTGACAGTTGATGGAACGATTGCTGAGGAGAGTGGGACCCAACCAAAGGGCCCATATATTGATACTGCATGATTCGATGCCTTGAGAGCCCAGGTATGACTTCTCATCCTTACTTTCCATTTTTTGGAACTGGGGATGATGCAAGATTTTTTTAGGTAAGGGGGTGTATATTTTGAATGTCTGGAAGTAGCTAAAAATCTATTATGGCTTGCGGGTTTGGTGCTGAAAAGTAGCTTAGATAGGGAGAAAATCTGCACCTATGATAGAAGACTAATTTTTAATTGATTTTGAAAGTGATTTGTAATGAATTGTAGTTCTGAAATTGATTTATGAATTTGGAAACATGATTAACGGTGAATTTGAAATGATTATGTTGAAAGAATTTGTGTTTAATTGAATTGTGCTAAAAATTTCAGACCCCTCCAAAATTTTTGTTAACAATGTGATATGTGTATGTGTGAGACCGTTGTGAATCTTATAATGGCATTAGGATTAGGGATAGAAAAATCAAGGCAAACAATTGCATAACTAAATATGTAGTACTTAGCAATGTAACCCTGTGTAAATGTGTGTGAGGTATTACTGAGTTTCCAATGTATCAGAATCTAGAACTTGTCTAATTACTTTTACCTAGGCCCAGGATCATCGAGTAGGAAATGATCACAGGCCATTTTTATTCTAAGTCCACTCGATCCTAAATACCCAACCAAATAAGTATGAATCCCTTTAATCCGAAAGTTCGAGCCAAATTGACCCTTTTCTTTGATTACACTGATTTTACCTTCCCATTTTCCTTACAATGAACCTGTTTTAGCCCTGGTCCTTCTTGGGTACTGTGCACCTAAACTCAGGCAAATTGCCTAAGTTGAGGGTGGCTATTATAGGGGTACGTAGGAGAAAAGAAGTATGAAGAAAGTCGTGTAAAAGAAAATTTTGAAAAAATTAGTAGTTAATTGCTATCCCCTTTTTACCTGTATTTGGAGTCGTATCAAGTACAAGTGCAGTGAAAATAAAACAATAAGAAAAATTTCAAGAAAATAAAAAGAAAAATAAAGTGAGAAAACCGTACCTGGCTCAATCTGAATATGTCAAAATAAAAAAGAGAGACATAAGGGCGGAAATAAAATTGAAGAATAAGTGAACCCTGAAGAAAGCATAGTGACAAGGAGGCGTAGTCACTAACTAAATCCTAAAAAATATCATGCCAGCCCCAAGCCTACGTTACAAGCCGAAGAAAGTCCTGTAGTGATCCTACCTCTACTGTCTGAAAATTTAGAAAAAGAGCATAAGGGCAAGCCTATGGTATTCCACATACACCGGTGATACTTCTTTGTGAGCGAGAGAGTCATTTTTTATATCCCTAAATAAATTAATTGATCCATACTGAGAGTGAATGGAATTTCTTTGACAGTGAGCGCATACGGGTTATATTGCTATATTGCTGGATTATTTGGTGAATGTAATTTGTGTCTAGTCCCAGTTGTTTATTATTAATGTAATCCCATCGTCGGATTTCCTTGTGTTTCTCTGTGTGCTAAATTGTTATACACAGTTTGAGTCTTGAAAAGTTAAAATTAGGAGAGGAGTAACATGGTTGAAAATTGAGTACAAAATCACTGCCATGGGATCTTAGGATCTTCCTATTGAAGCATCATTTTTATGTTTTGAGATAGAGTTTGATTTCTATTTTCCTCAGGACACACAAAAGTCTAAGTTGAGGGTGTTGATGTGTCATGGAAACACGGAACTTTTGATGCTTAAGACCTTCAATTTATGCTTGGACCTCGATTGTGATTCACTTTGGTATTATTACAGGTAAAATAGGTCTACAATAGTGTTGGGATAAAAATAGAAGAAAAAGACCTAAAAAGACAAAGTCTGATCAAAGATACGAGTTACCTCATGAGTCTTCAACACACCATACGACTCGTAGGAGGACTCATAAGCACAACAGAACCCAAAGCCAAATTGAGAATCTAAGTATGGAGAAGATACGACTGGAACATTTGAGTCGTAAGCTGAAGCTACAGGTCGTGACAAGGAATCGTAAGCATAACAGAATCTAAAGCTACCATTCAATATTAAAGTCTCAAAAGTATACGAGTCGGAAGTCTGAGTACGACTCGTATAGGGAAATCGTAAGCATACCAGTATTCAAAGCTTGGAAAGATAAAAGTCCCATGTGGATACGAGTGAAGGCCATGAGTCATATAGTCATGGTATGACTCGTGTGCAGAAGTCGTAAGAAGAACAGAAAGTTAAAACCTTGGGAGATCAGAAACTGGAATGGATACTAAAGGCAAGGTACGACTCGTATAATGACGGTACGAGTTGAAGAGCGAGTCATACCGTGTACCAACATAACTTTACCTTTCCCATTTTTATTAGGATTTCTAAGTATTTTGGAGATATTATAAATACCCTAGGGTTTATCTTTTATTAGGTTACATTCTTTTTGCTTCTTTTCACGTTTTAATATACTCTATTACATACTTTTGCTTTGTTCTTGAGATTTTGGGTTATTATTCAATAGTAGATTCTAATTTTATTCTTCTCTTTATTGTGCGATTAATTACATGCTTTCTTTATTGATTATCATGGATTGTTGCATGAACATGAGGGGTTAACTTCCCTGACAAGGTTTGTGGGAACCCTGGTGGATTAACTACGTAAGAAAAGTGGGAGATTCGTCTATTCTAAAGTAAAATGCATGTATCTTTATCTTCTTCGTATAAATTAACCTCGAAGCTACTGCAGAAGCTTGGGGATATCCTGTATTCATAAACATCCTTACTAGGTAGTTTGTGATTAGGAAAAGAGGATTAAGGTAGTAATTTAAGGTTCACTTCCATCATTACTATTCCGCTATCTCATCTAATCAACTCGAGACTCAAACGGTGAGAGTTGAACTGAAGTCATAGACAAGGAGCAATAAGACTATGCCCTGAGACTCACAAGGTAAAGGGTGAGATTTATCAACATGTTCACAAGACTGTTGATAATACATAGCTTGTAGAATTTACATGCAGAGCAGTAGAATAGGTGGGTTGAACACGAGAAACTTACGGAGTTAAGAGTCCAAGGAGAACATAGTCCTAGTGCTCGTCTACTACTATTTGCAACTCAAAGCAGTCAACTTCGGTTACTACTTACTAATTACTTCCAAAAATCTCCCAATTACTTTTTCTCACTGCTCATGAATTACATCAAGTTAAGCAACTATTAAGCATCTTTCCTGCGGGTTAGATCCCAACCTAGTTGGGTTACTATATTTGACATCGACTGCAACATACTTCTTTAGGAGGTTATTTTTGGGCGCCATCACCTAGAAAGCTTGAATTCCCTTCTGTGGGCCCCTATTTTTTCCATCTCTTGAAATATTCCTTTGTCCTTTAGGTTATGCCTTGTACAAACACCTTTTACTTGCTTTTTCTTTCCCTTTTGTGGATCAAACGCACCCTTTTTTGAGTAATCTTCCTCTTCAAAAGATAACATCATCAAGAACATAAGAACATTCAAAAATGGAGCCTTAAACAAATGAACTCAAAATTTGAAGAAATTCGAAACACGGCCCAAGCAATTTTAAACTCAAAAGTTCAACCAAAAATTTCAGATTTTAAAATCCACTTTCAATTTTCTTTAAACTCAAGCTTCATCAATGGTAGAGTCTTCAATTTAGCTTCGATTAAGCTCAAACTTGAGATTTAGATTCAAATTGGTGCTAGGGAACAAGAATTTAGCACTAGAGACTCAAGAAAACACCACCATCAAAAACTCAAAATTTAGACTAGACCCAACACGTGAATAATACGTTTTTTGTGATTTTTGTTTTTTTTCTTCAATAACACACTCAAGATTGAATTCTTCAGAATGAATCTAAGCTCGGTTCTAATTAAATGATAGGAGTGAAAATACGAAAATAAGGATAAAGTAAAGGAAACCGATAACAATTAAAAGAGGGATAAAAGATAGACACAAGTAAAGAAATCATAAACGAACTATGATATATTAAACCTGGACCCTTAAATGATAATTCTAGACATGCACCTAAATCCTATGAATACCGAGAAGGATATTAAACCCCTCCAACCAACGTTTCTAAGCAAAACACAAAACTCCCAATAAGCTTGATAAACACTATCAAGTGTGATTTTCATCCAAAAACATTTAACCTAAGAGAAAATTAGTTATTTATAGTCAAGGATATTTATTACAATTAGGTCTAAAAGTGACCCTAAATGCTAAATGAATTCAAAAGCGGCTCAAAAATCAAATACCCAAGACTATGAACCCAAAAGTGACCCAAAAGCCCAAATACTCGAGACAAGGCACTCTTCCTTCATCCATCCTCGGGAGATTCTCAAATATAGATCCAAATTAGGGTGGCTTTTAAATTTTAGCTCCAAATAAAAAGGGTTTGTTAAAATAGCCTTAACTTGTTAAGTCATATTTTTTTGGACGAAAATACCCTCCTGCAAAATATTTGTCGTTAAACCTCTTTCTTCTAAATTTTAGAATCGACCTCCTACCTAAATACTCATTATTAAATCTCTTTCTTCCAAATTCCAGAATCGACTTTCAAATATTCACAGAATCGACTTTAGCCATAAGGGTTCTTCAGGTATGAAACTCATCACCAAAATTCATTGTGGTAATTTTTGCTTATTGATGCATTATGGTAATTTTAGCTCGCTATATAATTATCATATTGATTTGATTTTTGGGAAGGTGAACGTAAGCTAAAGTTAGGATATGTTGTTGTTGTAGTAACATATTTATCATTGATGAATTGCGTCGAACAGGTTGTGAGGAGTTTGTTATTACCGTTATAATTATGTTTGAGTAGTTGTGGGGGGTCGGTCTTGGAGGGAAAGGTCATTAATATGGTAGTTAACGTTGATCATAACATATTTTAGGAAGGCCAAACGTATAAGATCAAGGTGGTACAAGAAATTAGTTCCAAGTATTTCAAACTAGTGATATAATTAGCATTAGAAGATGATGAGGAATTGTGCCAAATAGGTTGTGGGGAGTTTGTTATTACGATTATAATTGTGTTTGAGTATTTGCGAGGGTTTGGTCTTGGAGGCAAAGGTTGTGTTTTCCATCTCGGATGAATCCAGCCTATTTTTTAGAGAGTAAAGAAGCACTAACTTATTGATTCTAAGAGAAAGCACCTTAGCTATTAGCTTGTATAACATAGAGCAACAGGTAATGGGTTTAAATTCTCTAATGGTAGTAGGATTTGGCACTGTAGCTAACAAGGTTACTATTGTACAATTCACTACATTATACAACTTTCCCGTGTTAAAAAAATCCTTCATTGTTGAACATGCATCATATTTAATCCTTTATCTTTTGTTAACTATAGTAGTATTGGTTACGTCTACTTTAGGATAGTAGTATTCATGAATTCATCTATTTTTACTGCTCGTGGTATGGAAGGATAAGGGGTTATTAACTGAGAGATTTGGAAGCATACAATAAAAGTCTAAGTATATATTATCATTACCACATCCTTTATCATCTAGTCTTTGTCTTTGTCCAAAGCAATTTTGTTTATGAAATTACCAAAAAGATAAGAATATCAAGGAAGCGATCCTCTATTTATTAGAGCCCCAATACAACCCAACAGCAGTAGTACTATATCCAAATTGGTTGAGTATTTGAACAAGCTTAGTAATCTAACTTGCTTAGGAGCTGGCGTGTCATCTTCTTCATCATGTATTGGGTGATTCTGGTCAGGATCATTGTATAAATCATTTCCATACAGATGGAGATTTGATTGTCTAGAATGTTGAACATGGTGGCTCTTCTCCTCATAAATATGATCAACACATTTTACCTCACAATCTGATGTATCGGTGTTGAAGCTATGTCCCATCTGATTGCCGTGTCCATAATGACCTCTTACAATGCAACGATTATGTGTATTTGACCTACAACGTTAAATTAATATGATTAGAAAATCTTTATACATGCAAATTGATGTTGTGAAACTAATTTGACCTGTTGTATTTGCTTAAGAATACATAGTGAAGTATTCGAAGTTTGCTCTCTAACATCTAAAGCTTTTCGATGAGATGTTCACATAATTAAGCATTTATCATAGTGTTTAGATATCTTATGTTTGAGTCTAACTGCACTAAAATACATGGGGTTTGAATCACCTAGCTTATACACAAAGCCCTAAATTTTTATTGTAACATGCTCTCTTCAATATTGCTCCGCTTCTCAATAATATCAGTACATCATTCTCTTTCAAGGCCATACTATCAGAGTATTGAGTTGATGAACTATGTTGTATCACTTGCAACGTATCTCTGAAGTAAACAACCCTCTCAGAATCACCCCTACAGTGTGTTATTTAGTAGTTTCAAGTACGATTTTAGCATCTTCAGATTTTGCCATACATTTCAAGTTATGCCCCATGGGTAATAGTTGACACTGTCTTAGTTAGTAATGATTTGGCATATAAGCTATAACTCTTTCCCCAAAGTCAAAACTTAGACAGTTATGCCTCATGGGTAAAATTTGACACTACCATAGTCTGTAATGATTTGGTAAATGACCTATAACTCTTACCTTAGAGGCAATACTTTGACAGAGATGCCCCATGGGTAATAGTTGACTATGCCTTACTCTTTAATGATTTTACTTGTTGAAGATATATATTCTAAATTAAATTGTTACTAATCTTTTGTTGTTTTATTTTTCACAAGGGTTGTGCTTGGAATGGATGAAAATGAAATGAGTATTGAAATTATTGATAGAAATAATGAGTTACAGGTTATTGAACAAATATTGGAGGCTAAAATAGCTAAGCCATCCAAGATTAAGAGGGTACGCCAAAAAAAAAAAAGGATACTTGATGTCAAGACTACTCTCTTGAGACACAATGCCTCTTTGAATGAGGTAAATGTCAAGTTGATCTTCATTGACAAATAAAATATGATGACGTGCATGTCAAACATTGCAATTAGACACAATATCCAATTTAAGATTATCAAATCAAGCACAACAAGATATTCACTGGGATGTTTGGACAACAACTACATGTGGCAGTTTCATGCCTCGAAGATTGCAAATTCTTTGCTCTTTCAGGTTACTACATATGAAAAGGCTCATAGTTGCTCAGTTGATTTCATAACGTTCGACCACAGGAATGCAACATCAAAGGTCATATGTGACTACATACTAGAGCTCGTGCATGACTCTAGTAATGTAATCATACCCACCTTTATGGTAGATGAAATGAGAAGGAAATACGAAATCATCATATCCTACAACAAAGAATGGCAAGCAATACAGCATGCCTATAAGGTGATAAGAGGAACTGCGGAAGAGAACTACAACAGGTTGCCATCGTATCTTCACATGAAGAAAGAAAACAACCCAAAAATGTACACAAACATAAAGAGGGACGATGAGAACAGGTACAAATGCTATACTATTGATATTGACAACTTTTACCCAAGGGGCAATAGTTTATCCTTTATTTGCACTGATTAGATTATTAACATAGATGGAACTCTTGCCTCATGGGAAAGACTTGGTTTAGAAAATTGTTGAAATTGAAAACTTTTGCCTAAGAGGCAAGAGTTCATCCTTTATTTGCACTGATTAGATTATTAACATAGATGGAACTCTTGCCTCATGGGAAAGACTTGGCTTAGAAAATTGTTGAAATTGAAAACTTTTGCCCAAGAGGCAATAGTTTATCATTTATTTACACTGATTAGATTATTAACATAGATGGAACTCTAGCCTCATGGGCAAGACTTAGTTTAGAAAATTATTGAAATTGAAAAATTTTGCCTAAGAGGCAAAAGTTTATCCTTTATTTGCATTGATTAGATTATTAACATAGATGGAACTCTTGCCTCATGGGAAAAACTTAGTTTAGAAAATTGTTGTACAAATGCTATCCTGTTGAAGTTGAAAACTTTTGCCCAAGAGACAAAAGTTTATTCGTTAATTGGACTGATTAGATTATTAATATAGATGCAACTCTTGCCTCATGGGCAAGACTTAGTTTAGAAAACTGTTGTACTCTGATTATAAACATCAAATGCAAATTATTACTAATATTCTTTTGCTCAACACAGGTTTCAATATGCATTCTTTGCTTATGGCGCTTCAATCATTGGATGGACCAACTATAGACCGATAATAATGATAGATGCAATATTTTTGAAGGCAAAATATCATGGTTTCCTCATGATAGCAGTGTCAAAGGACGGAAACAACAATATATTTTCTTTGGCTTTTGGAATTACAGACTCAGAAAATAATGAGTCTTATAACTGGTTCTTCAATCAGTTAATACATGTAATTGGGGTACGTGAACAATTGTCTATTCTATCAAATCGTCACCCAGTCATTGCAAATGTAATTACAAATATCTATCCAGAGTGTCAGTACGGGATATGCATCTATCACGTAGAGAAAAATTTAAGAAAAAGATACTTCTCAGATGTGGTTCTATCACTCTTCTACAACGCAGCAACACATACAAATGAACTGAATTTTATACTTTCATGGATGAGATAAAAAAAGTCAACAAAGTTGCTATGGAGTACTTGAAAGAAGAAGAACCATAAAGATGGGCTCGCTCGTTTTATACCAGCAGAAGGTACAATATGCTTACAACTAAAAACGTGGAGTCCATGAATGCAGTACTGAGAAAAGCCAGGTAACTGCCAATACTGGGACTGATTGATTACATTCAGAACAAGTTACAAGGTTGGTTTTATGAAAGAAAAATAGAATCACAAGGAAACTTTCATGACATCACACGTTGGGCGGAAGTGGAGGTGACTGACAAGATTCAAGTCGCCTTGATAATAGGGAAATATACTGTTACTATTTTTTTATCACAGATTATACATAGATGGTTTACTGTTATTTGTGATTTATTGCTAGTTTTTTTATTTCTTTGAGATTCGCACGCGAAATATGTGTTTTGTTGCTTCTACTCATAGTTGCGTGATCGTTTGTGATTTGATATTGTATGCTTGATTGTAGCTATTTTTTGGTTGCCTCAAGATTCGTCCCTATATATGTTTGATTACTCTGTATGGCTGATTATGCTCATATACTAGATATTTCACTATCATAGTTGATTCTACTCCTAGATTAGATGCATTATCTATTTTATCGCTGTTTATTTGTAGTTGATTCTCTTGCTCATATGTTGGAAGCATCACTATTGAATCAGCTGTTGTTCCTGAGCAAGGTTCTGTCTTTTCCATATAATACAGGGTATTTGACTTTGAAAGCTCATTCTTTGGATGACAGATCCTTCTTCTGCACTTTCCCTGACCAAGCCAAGCTTCAAAAATCTAACTATCTCCTATATTGGCCCTTCTCTTCTATTTTGAAATAGTACCTAAATTATTACTCCTTATTATTGGTCACTTATTATTATATTTTCTATTAGTTCAATATTATATTGTGATTTGATGTCATATGCTTGATTGTAGCTATTTTTTGGTTGCCTCAACATTCGTCCCATATGTATGGTTGATTGCTCTGTATGCTTGATTTTGCTCATATACTAGATGTTTCACTATAATTTGTCATTTATTTATCATTTTATTTACAGGTAGACCCCATTGATGCAACAACATTTGTTGTAAGAGAAGAAGGAGTTGAATATTTTGTAAACCTGAAGAGTAGGACTTGTCAATGCTTGGTATTTCAAATAGATGAGATACCATGCACCCATGCAATTGCAGCGATAGAGAGTAGAAATCCTACCAGTTGGAAGCACATCATCATGGATTATTCCGGATAGCATAAAGGATCTAATCACAAACCCCCCAGATAAGGAGGTTTTTCTTGGGAGAAGACAAACATCCAGATATCCTTGCAGAACAGAACTTCAAGAAATAATTACAAATGTTCAAGATGCAAAAGAATCGGGTATAACATATCAAATTGTCACTATACTCCTATCCTTCATCCATATGCAAGAAGATACAGAAAGAAAAATAAGAAAACATGATTAGTTTTACTTTTTTTCTGAGAAGTTGGATCAAAATAGCAGTTATAATAGGATTTTTTTATCCCTATTTTAGTTAGTAACAAGTACTTTTGACTTTCAATCACGAATGTCTTCATATTTATATTGAAGTTTTAACTTGTGGTGAAGTATTTAACTCAATACCTTCTTATTGATTGTTTATAAAAATTACTTAGCATGTTAAATTTTTTTATATATTGATGTGCCAAAATATATCATATTAACTAGATTTGGGGAAGGACTACACTCCCAAGAGATGTGATGTGAATAATTCCATGGGATACACTTTAAAATTTGCCTTGAAGGCAAGATGCAGAACAAGTTGTGCCCCATGGGCAAAAGTTGACACTAGCTTATTCTGCAATGATTCGGCAGATGATCCACAACACTTGCCCTAGAGGCAATACTTAATCCCCAAGAAACAAGTTATGCCCTATGGGCAAGAGTTGACACTAAATTAGCGTGTAATAACTTAGCAGATGATCTGTGGCTCGTGCACTAGAGGAAAAACTTAATACAACAAACGAAAAAGTTATGTCCCAACGCCAAACGTTGATACTAAATTAGTGTGTGATGATTTGGTAGATAATTTATAAGTCTTGCCCAAGAGGAAAGATTTTTAGACCCAAAGGAACAAGTTATCCCTCATGGACAAGAGTTGACACTAGCTTATTCTGCAATGATTCGACAGATGATCTATAACACTTGCCCTAAAGACAAGACTTAGACATCAAAGGTGGTTCAATTCTAATTTTTTTCAAAGAACATTCTTCCTCTACCATACAAAATATATTTATAGGAATATTACAATCTTACAACCATATGAGAATCAATTTTCTTGACCAAAAACTAAAATACTATAAGCCAAGAACAAAAGCAATAAACATTAAAAACTACAAACAGAAAAGTACAGGGGAGTATTCAATTGCGAGTAGAAAATAAGATGATACCAATCAACAAAACCAAGCATCTAACCAAATAAATAAAAGTGGAGAACCAACTATTGAGGAGAAGATTACAAGGTCTAAACTGTTTCTTATTTTATGTCATTTAATTGAGGACAAATGTGATTGAAAAGTTCACAATGATCAAAATACTCATATAGCATTTGCACATAATTAATGATAAGACAGCCCCCATAGGAACAAGTTATACCTCATGGGCATGAATTGGGCTTACCACATTGTTTACTAATTTAAGAGATACTCAATAACTCTTTGCTCAGGGGCAAGACTTGCCACAAGGAAAGGCAAAAAATATTCTTCGATAATAAAACATAAATATACAAAGATACCAAAAAATGAATCAGTAGCAATTCTGCATTGTATACTTCACGTTATCGCATCAAAAATAGCCTATTCAATTTGAAAAGACTGTTTAAGCTTTACATAATCGCATAAAAATAGCTAAAAATCCTTCATGTGCAGTGAGTTTCAATAACTACAAAACTAAAAATAGCTAAAAATCCTTCATGTGCAGTGAGTTTCAATAACTACAAAACTAAACTACTACTCGTGGTGCGTCCTCTTCCTCTTTTCCTTTCCAAATGATCTGCCAACTTTTTCTGTACTGTTGTCTTTTATACCAGCTTCTAGTTTTCTCTTTCCATAATCCCACAACAAAGCTCCATACCTCATGCGAACATGACCAATGTCATCTCTTTAGGAATATCTCTACCATGAATGACATATTTAGCAAACGCACAAACAAATGCTCCACAATCACTATGATGCAAAAAAAAATATTGCGTGAATAATTGAAAAACAACAAAAAGAAAAGTGAAATGAACATTTAAAAAATGAATGCAATGAGATAACATTGAGTTTGAGCCTTCAACATTAATGTAAGCACATGATATAGAAAGAATGTAAGCACCCATACCATGTAAGCACCCTCCCTCAACATTAATGTAAGAACCCATACCATGTTACGATAATGTATATGTATAGAAAGAATGTCCTAATTGTGCAAATAAATTTTGCACGGTATGCCTTTTTCATCTTTGAAACTAAGGCAGTAACCTGCTTGCTACAGTACATACATAAGTAAGACAACCTTATAGTATAGTGTACTGACGATATATATGATTATATTGTTTCATTAATATCCAGGCATCGGAATCAAGTAATCAGGAAGAAGGGTGGGTGGTGTGCTGTGTGTTCAAGAAGAAGAATTACCATAAGACTCTTGACTATCAGCAGAACTCTCCAGAAGTACAATTATTCAAAAACCAAACAACGATAGTGTTCTTGATCAAATACTAATGTACATGGAAAGGTCATCATGCAAACAACAAGACTTTGAAACAAACACAACAACAACCTCTATTCCACATGGAATGCACCGTTCTTGATCTTTTACATATTGTTGCAAACATGCCACAGACTGAAAATTTAAGCTTCGTAGGAGGGGATATGTTTCAGTCTACTCCCCATGCTGATGCTACTTTGCTTAAGGTATGCACAAAACTTTTATTCTTAACATGTCCTTCAAAGTTCTATTTTGCTTCATGCTAAAGGTAATCAAAATAGAAAAAGTAAACACATGAAAAAGATAACGTAATTCAACATGTACTATATAGAAATAAAATACGATTTTGATCTTGTATATATAGTGTAATTTTCTAATTAACTTTTGCAGCACTGAGTATTTCTAGTTTGTATAGTAGAGGCTACAGGTCACTGATTATGATGTTTGAGAAAATACGACTTTTTGCAGCTAGTTATGCATAATTGGAGCGACAAAAATTGTGTGAAGCGATGAAGGAAGAAAAGAGAAGGTCCTTATCATTGACATGGTATTGAATAGAGATGAAGATGAAGTAGACATGACTGAAGTGAAGCACCTTTTTGATGTACTGATGACGGTGATTCTTGCCGGGAGGGGGGGGTAGAGAACTGAGAAAAAATGGGAAGGCTTCATGAGCTACAAGATTATTCTTTTTCTTTGTCTAAGATCCCTCATTCAAGTTTTTCACTAAAAATTATACACTCATGGGTCGTTTAGTAGGGTGCACTAGTAATGTTGACATTATCTTTTATTGACAATTTGCTTTTTTATATTTAACAAATAGGTTGCGTTAGAATAAGAATGTTACTTAATAGGGCTTATTTGAATAAGAATAGTACTCTCATTGTTAAAGTCGTGATTACTATGTATTAAACTAGTAGGAGTACTAAATATATCGTATAATTACATGTACTACTTATACATAGGATTAAATAAGTAGAAACGATTAAGTCTTTTCTATCAAATGATTGACTTTAATAGAAATTCATAGCCTTTAATTAAAAATTGAACTGTCGAAAGCAACTGCGATGGGATAACAAATCAAAACAACAATCTGCATTTCAACAATAAAAAATCCAGTGTAATCCCACAAGTGCAGAAATCAAAACAAAAATGTGCATTTCATCAAAAGAAATCAAACTATAAACAAAAATGTGCATTTCATCAAAAGAAATCAAACTATCATCTAAGAGGCAAAATAAAGATATCCACATTACAAAGGCCTATTACAAGACCTCCAACTTGACACAATAGAAATTACATAGTACTAGTAGAAATTATCAAAGATCTCAAATCTAGTAGCACAAAACTTTTTTGGTTCAATTGGCGATAGGGTATTACAAGATGGGAAATCGAACCCTCACCAACAAGGTGAAAGTTTCGTCAACCAACCAACTGAGCTGCTAGGTTTCCTGCTAGCACAAAATTCAGGTAAACCAACTAAGCTACTGAGATTTCCCAATAGCACAAAGTTCAAATAGTCAGTCAACCGAACTACTAAGATTTCTAGTAACATAAAACTTTTAATTTCAATCAAGATTTACTTTTTTCATGAAATCAAGAATGTGGGATTATTCAAAATTCACTTAGTAACACACAACTAATAAAATTAAAACTTCTTAACCATACACCATCAATCTGACAAATCACTAAACATAACTCTCAAAAATACAACAACTTTGTATTATGAGTTAAAACCTTTAACGTAAACAACAAAAAGAGATTTAAATACCCAATTCAAAAATCACACAAAAAAAAAAAAGATAAAATACATGTAAATGACAAACTGAATTTAGTAGCAACTTACCTCAACAATGATGTCAATTAAATTTGAAGGCAAAAGTCCCGAAGAGTTGGAAGCAACATCCACTGAAAGGCACGCTATTTCTTCATCAAAAGCAACATCCATTTTTTTTGTTAAGCGAGTTTGAAATATTGAGAGAAATCGGATGAAGGGGAAGAGGAGCAAGAGAAAGGATTTTGAGAAATGAGAAAAAAAGATGAACAAGAATTAACTGACAAAAATTTTTGGGGGGGGGGGGGGGGGGGGGGGAGAAATTAAAAAAACTCTAAATAAAGGTTAAAGAGAAATAAATTTTAAAAAGGAAAAAAATGAAGAAATAGATAATGGTTGGAAAAAAAGGAAAAGAGAAGAAAAAATAAAGGTTTAGACAAATAAATTAAAACGTGAAAATAAAGTAAAAGGAAAAAACAAAAATTAAAAATAATAAAAATCACAATAATAAATTTAAAGGAAAATAAAGAGTGAAAAAAAAATAGAATAATAAAAGTAATGAAAAAATTAAAAAGTAAAAATAATAAAAAATAAAATTTGAAAAATAAATGAGTATGGAAAGGTTAAAAATATATTTGAGATGTGGAGGGGCAAAATGGCACTTTTAGTATATTAAAAAGTAAGGAAGGCTATTCTTCAAAGACATTCTTATTTGGAATCAAATATCTAAAGCCACCCATATTTGAAATCAAATATCTAAAGCCACCCATATTTAAATCTATGGCATGCAATTTCCTGTCCATCCTCCCCATGGTGAATCACAATACTACTCATCCCTAAAGCTTCGCCAATTACCTTGAGCTAAAATCTTTGGAGCAATGTAACTTGTATCACTAGTTCTCCCTCCAAAGGTTGCAACTTATGGGACACCAATGAGATGACATATACTCAAGCCAGTATTCCCCTTCAAAAACTGAGAGGTATCCAAAATTTGAAATACACATTCAATTTATCCATTCAAGGTGTACTTTTTTCTACTTACTTTGTTTTCAAGATGAGATATTAAAATTATCGGTCAAATCTGATATAAATTTCGATAAATATCTAAGGAAGATTGAAAGTTTTAACTTTTGATAAACATAAAAAATCAAACTACTAAGTGCATCCTTCTTTGTCATTTTCCCCAAGTTGGATCCAGAACAAAATTTATGAAGTCTGTTATCAAAGCGACCTCACTATTTCTTTGATACAACAGAAGCAGAGCCACGTGGATTGAAGGATGGTTAACTGAACAATCTTCATTGAAAAAGTATGTTGTGTATATCTGCATATATATATAGGCTCCAAAAATTGCTTACCAATATATTAAAGAAACACACTAATGCTACAAGGATACAAAACATTGGTATCAGCTGCCAAAAGTAAAACTGCACTCTCTTTCTCAAACAAAACTGACAAATAATTGGAGAAAAACAACAAACAAATAAAGAATAAAGCCATGACCTTGTACAAACTCTATCATGGACACATCATCTTCACTTTTACATATGTTGTATAACACATGATGATGCTTGTTTCACTATAAAACACTCTAACACCGCTGCCATATAATGAGGGATTTTACAGCTACATGTGAAGGTCTTGCAAACTGCAAGAGCTGTATAAATGTTATTTGGATTTAACTTGTATACACCGACAGCATTAACAATTTTCACATTGTTATAAGGTGTAACCTGTCTTATTTACTAGATTGCTAATTCCACTTTACATGTACGGTTACTTGTCAGTCTATAGAAGTTAAACTCAACTTTGCTGCAACTCTAGTCAACTGCATAACTGGTAACTGCATGCTCTTTCACCTTTTGCTAATCAGTCATTAACAGCAACATACTCAGCATTAGGGCAGGGGGTGAGGGAAGCCTAAGTTTAACCTATTGACTTTGATAGCTCTAACCTCTTTCAGATTCTAACATATGTACCCTAACTTTGTATTTTGACAAACCAGAGCTATATGTGATTACAGAGAGAGCAACATCAAATTACTCGGACGGTTGAAGCTGGATATGCGGGCAAGGCCTATATGGTTCTCCTCTTGTCCACAGATGCTTCAGCTCACCTCTTTTTGTTGCCAACACCAAAAATGTGCCTGAAATTGACAGTAGCAGATCTTAGTGTACTTTTATATCGAGAAACATAACAAGAATATGAAAGAATGAGTTTTTAATGTTTAGAACAGTAGAAAAAGACAGCTCAATGCACAAAGGATGCTGCGTAAGCAGGGTCTGGGAAGGGTCGCACCCCAAGGGGTATTGATGTAAACAGCCTACCCGAATGCAAGCATTAGTAGCTGCTTCTACGGCTCAAACCCATGACCTGGTTACACGTAGAGCTCTACCGTTGCTCCAAGGCACCCCTTCAATGTCTAGAAGGGTGATTGATACAAGCATAAAGAGCAAAAAAGAGTACAAGGCATTATCAAAGGTTCAAGCTTCGGATTGAAGACCCTTTTGGAGCCTTTTCAATCCTTGTTCATGCAAATGCGAGCTTATCAGAGCATGATGCCTTCAACCAAGGGAGTGTATTTGCTAAAACGTGAAGAAGAGCTTTTAATACACTCCAAGGCAGCCTTGAATACACTCTAAAGGCGCCTCAACTTAGGGATATTATGGTCTTTTGAGACTCCCTTTCTACACTCCAAAGGAGCACCCTTCATTAAGGGTATTTTAGACATTGTCTTGTAATAGTATAAATAGACCCTTAGCTTCCATTTTTCATTAGACTTTGATGAATTGAAATTGAGTATTACTCTTAGTGTAGTTCTTTCCTTAGTGTAGGGCTTGGAAAAACCATCTTAGTGTAGGTCTTGAAAAAAGACATCCAAACTTGAGAGATTAATACATTTGATGGATTTCACTTGTGTTGATCAATTGGCAAGAAAGGTGTGATTGAGGAAGTGTGAGTCCTTTGGTTCACCTAAGAGGAAGGTTTGAGCTTCTATTGGTGAGGTGTGATTGATGGTTTGATACACCATCTTTTGTTAATCACTTGGTAGGAGTAAAGGTCTTTCTACTATCTTTACTTTTATGCATCTCTTCTTCATCCCCTTTCTTATTGTGTTGTTTTCTTTATCTTGTGGTTGCTGATTTTTGTGTCTTTAGTCCTTAATTTCGTGTATTAGGTTTAGATCTTGTATCAGTGATGATGTAAAATATAAGGAAGACTTCAGCCTTCATCATGGACTGCCAAATTGTGTCTACAGTGTATCCTAAAGTCCAGAACTGTTCTACTTTTTGCTATATAGACTCACTCTAAGACGACTATAGGTATGCATTTGTTTTGTTAATTTGTGATGGCGTGGGTTTCAGCATGAACCCCCATCTATATATTATTAATACCCAAAAGGCAAATACATGGAGAAGGGGGAGGACCTCGGTTTAGGTACTTCAATTCATAGTTCACAAGGGAAAAATTAGGTTAACATTACCACAAGGAGAGGATGAATAAGGATCTGTCAATACCCTACTCAAACCCTACCACTATGATTCTTTCAGTTGACAAAAGCCTACAACCCGACTGCCTTGCCCAAGAACTTGAAAAGAGAGCAAAAAAAAAGGAACGAAGTCAACCCATTCTCATAAAGCATGTAATGTGTTTTTCATTTGTTGACTAAAATTACACGCTCAAGATGCAATTAAATCAACCCCACCACATTTGTCTACTCAGTTTACTGTCACAGTCACCTATATCATATCCTTTCAGCATCTATAGGTTCTTTGTGCAAATGGGTGAAGATGCAAAATCCTATATTTAGCTAGACATATTGCTTCAATGGTTTTAATAGTTAGGCATCATCCGTCTGCGCTATGATACCACTAAATCAAAGTTCAAGTTGGTATTGGATACTCCTGATTATATCTTTTTTTCTAGTAACAATGGCACCCTGTCCATCTTGTGCGCATCTCAACTATTCCACCTAGTACGTGCTACCTCCCTCCAACACAATTATAAGGTAGCGAAATCACCCAGTGGTATTTTATTTTTTTTGGTCTCTGCTGGGATTTTAACCATGTTCTCCAAAATTTTCATCCACTTCATTGACAGCTAGGCCACACCCTTAGGTGCAGGACTCCTGATTATATCTTCGGAGTCATAGCTGACTATTTCTTCTGAGTTATAGATATAATAATCCCAATTCCAAATTGCTCTCTGTATAAGATTAAAAGGTCCAAAAAGCAGTTTGCTTCTCAACACCTGCCAGTAAATTTTGTGGACATAAGACACTGATGCCTAAGTGGCTATTTCCTCTTTCCTACGGAATCACACTAAAAATATGTGGGTGTAGACTCCACCTTCACTATCAGAATTTAAATATTGGCCCCTCCATTATATATTTTTTTTGACAGTAGGGATATCTTTTTATGCTTCCTGTAACATACCTAATGTGCAAGGAACTATATATAGCAAAGCAGGTTGACCATGGCCATCCATCAAGTTCAGACCCACATAAGTTGCAAATAAACCTGTTCAAGAAAATTGAAGTCAAATGAGAACTTCGATTAAACCTAAATCTAGCAGAATTTGGTAACAATTTCAAAGATACTGACTTTTCGGTTGGTCAGGAAAAAACATGTTAACTTTTGATGAGAAGGAATGATGGAATGAAGATCAAATGTAAACACATGGCCCCCAAAAGAAAACCTCAAACATGGAATGTTTCATGAGTAGTAACATTTATCTGATCTAATTAACTAATGCAGCAATGCTCTGTTTTTATCAAACTGATAAGATCTGTATTGACAAAAAGAAGATGGTGTAAACTTGGTTACAAGAAGAGTATTATGACAAGTAAAACAGAGCAACCCCAGTCTTCCTATGCAGAAGTCATACCTAAACCATAAGCAGTCATAGTCCACAGAAAATAACCAGCTCGAAGGCTCTTCTTGCACAACCAGTCGTATCTGCAACAAAGAGCATAATGTAATAAATAAATCCTAAGAGTTAAAAAGCTTCTGACTGCCTTTATATTTCAAGTTGTGAGCATGCCGCATTAATCATGATACCTCAAATCTTTTTTCTTTATTGATAAGTAAACAACTCCCAACTTTGGTACAGCAACAACAACTACTACTAAGACCTAGTCCCAAACAAGAAACTTGGTACAGCATTTTCTATAATTTATCACTTGTTTGCGCACAAGCAAAAGTGCTCTAACATGGAAGCTGTAAGCAACCATAACAATTAACATATAGCCCCCCATAGGTACCTGCTGGGCTTTCAAGCTTTCACCAGTTGTGTAGAACCAGTGCATAGATCAGGCCTTCTTTGGAGGATAAAAAATGTGGTGAAACTAAAAGTCTGAAGCTTTTAAAGACTCAGGGATTTGTGGAAAACATTAATGGATAAAGTGCAACTGTGATCCAGCTCAACAACCAAATCTTAAAATGAAAGCTACTAGTGATCCAGGTATTAAATACACGGGGCTTTATGGAACCATATTAATGGATACGCAAAGTCTCTTTCAGCTAGTGGTCAGACCTTAGGGAAAATGCTACTAGTAACCCTGGTAAAATTATGTCGCCAAACCCAATGATGCTGTAGCCACCCCAGGGATCACGTATTCGCGGGATTTTCAGTAACATGGGAATTCCATCTTCTCCGCTTTTATCACCACGCGCAACCTGCATCAAGGAAAACAATTTTACGTTTGTCAACAACAACACCCTTCTGTGACAGGCAGGGCTGAAAATCCGGAAGTGGACCTAAAATAGAGACAAACAATCAAGTATGAGCTTACCTCTATCATCACACTCTTGTGGAACAACCATTTAGAAACAAATACCCAGAAAATGTCATAGAAGAATGCACAAGTGAGAAGAACTGTTCCCACCTGATAATATCACAAAAAAGAATAATGTTAATCTCCTTTAATGGCTTCACAGCTAGTTCCTGTTAAGGTCCCAAAATTTGACTTTAGAGGGGCATAAAAGTAATCACACCTGAGGAAGTTTCTAAAACATACTAATTAGAAACTACTGTGCTTAATTCTTACAATTTCTTAATTGCATGATGGTTGAAAAGCTAACAGAAGCACAAGATAAACTGGAGGAAGAGAAACCATTTCAAACAGTTAGGAGGACGAGAATGAGAGGAATTACAGAATAAAGTTTGTTATCCCGCAAGTTAGCTTTACAAACCTCCCTAGTGAGTTCAACAGATTACGCTGCATATCTGTTTACTAAACCATAGGGTCTTCCAGATTGTGTTACATTTGCAACAAGCAAGGGGCTGGGTGCACATGATAAACGTCTCTAGCTTCACCTGAGTGTCTTAAGAGAAAAAGGGTTCCATATCTACTTATTGTAAACCATTGTATTCATTCCTGTACCTACAAAGTCCGTCTTAAGTGACTGACAACTTTACTCCCTACTCACTCCTTTTTTTCCTCTTTTGGGAAAAAAACCAAAAATATATATTTCACTCAACTCGAAGGTAACATCAGTAAAATTTAGCTTTTTGCCGACCACTTATCTGCTCACTAGTTGACATATAAAATTAATGGCACCACATTCAGGAAGGAATTGCTAACTCAAAGTTAGAAGCACTGAGGGGAGAAGGTGCTGTCCTAAATTATGTGCTTGTGGTCTAAATACCAGAAACAATTACATCACAAAATCCATCCCATAATGAGAAAATGCAGCACAATGAATTGATTTACCTTGAGGTTGGGAACTCGTATGATCTGAAGAACAGTGATGATCAATGCCATACCCTAGAGTTAAGAGAAGAAAGAAACTAAGATCATACATTTTTATTGAGAAAGGTAAATCGGTCATTAATGAAGAGACATACGCCACATATAAAATATTAAACTGATAGGAGCAAGTACTACACTTGATATCAGTCAAAAGACGGAGTAAGGAATACACCATGTATACATGCTATATACAAAAAATTAGAAGTTGCATGAAAACATATTTATCAACAAACAACATCCAAGCCTTGACACATTACGAAATGATTCCCCTCATACTTACATAAGAACTTTCAACTACCTCATATGCTCTTCTATTTTTCTCCTTCCACATGAGCAGAAAGGAGGTCACCTCCCATGCTTTCCTCCACATGTTCTTCCTCCTGAATTCCCTCCAAAGTAACCTAATGATTCTTGGCATTACGCACTTATATATCTGATACTGTGCTCCACAATTTTGACCTAGCAATATAATGTGTAACACGCCCCCCCCCCCCCCCCCCCCCCCCCCCCACAACCTCCCCACCCCCCCCCCCCCCCCCCCCCCCCCAACCCAAAACCCCAACCTTTCCTCCTTACCAATCACATGGAACCACCAACCAACATATTCTTCTCCAGCCAATATTAATAAAAACATGAATATCTTTTAGTTTTACCTCCTCTTTTTTCTTTCAGGGTAGACGGGGAGCAATGAGAGTTCTCCTTTAGTCTAGCAGTCTGTTTCAGCATAAATACTACTCCATCCATTTCATTCTGTCTTTTATTTGACTGGGTATAAAGTTAAGGGGGAAGTTTTGAATCTTGAGATCATGTAAACCAAGAAAAAAAAATAGAAGCTGAATTCCAAAAGGTCATAGATCCCCCCCCCCCCCCCCCCCCCCCCCCAACCCCAAATCTCTCCGCTTAAAAGCAAACTAAACAAACTAGCTTGGACCAAGAAGCTTCTGTGTCACCATTTCCATGTCTCCACATATAAGGACTCCTAACAGATACACTTCCCTCCTTCCCATTTTAAGAAGCACCCTTTCCTTTTTAGGCCGTCCCAAAAGAAGGTCATCTTACTATAATTAGAAAAGTTTAACTTAAAATTCCCTTTTTAACCTTAATAAAATGATTTACAATCACACAAATATTCAAGGATTATTTCCGACCACAATCTTCAAAAGCCTTCCTTTTTTTCTTAAACACCGTACCAAGTGAAAGGGTGCCACATAATTGAGACGGAGGAAGTAGGTAATTTCACTTTTTGCAGAAAAACACGACACCTCAGCAGAAGTATAGTAGTTCCAACGGAATGACAGTTACTATGATTTGTTTTATAGAAGAGAGATAAAAAGGTTCCCAAGAACACAGATAATGCAATATTGTAAGTGCTGAGGTTTTTACCCCTAGTTTGAAAATAGAAAAGGAGCAAATTTGCTCCTTTTTTCACACAATAAAAAAGGTTGTCAAGTTCAAACCTCAGCGAAGACAAAAAACACTAGGTGATTCTTCCCATATGTCCAAGCCTTTGGTGGACAAAGTTACCTGGTATCTGTTGCTGGTAGAAGGTGGCAGGTATCCCGTGGGTTTAGTCGAGGTGCGCGAAAGCTGGCCTGGACACCACGGTTATCAGAAATATATATATATATATATATATATATACAAACAACAAACCCAGTGTATTCCCACCTAGTGGGGTCTGAGGGGGTAAGATGTACGCAGTCCATACCTCTACCTCTGATGAAGTAGAAAGGCTGTTATATATATATATATATATATATATATATATATATATATATATATATATATATATATATATAATAATAAAAAAATTTAAGTACATGCCTACTCTTTTTCAAACATATCACGACTCCACGTTGACAAGACCAGAACAGCTGCTTTTTGTTTTGAAGTACATAAAAAGGAGTTTATTCATTTGACCGAAAAAGTTTATACCACAGAAATGAAATTTGTCCACTAGCACATAAGACTAATATCCCAACTTCTTGAATACCCAGTTGTTAGACATCATTCCATGACAATCCTAACACTAGAGCATCTATTTAACCCGTAGGCAGAATCAGTTAGGGTTGAAAACAGGGAAACAAAAGCCAGATTATTTGCATTACGTGAAGGTAGCAGCTGTATTTAAAGATAATACAAAAAATTACAAGGGAACAAATGTAATGATAATAGTTATGTAATACAAAAAATTACAAGGGAACAAATGTAATGATAATAGTTCTTACAAGTATGTCTTGACCTATCCAAGCAAAGGAGACACGGCGGAAAACCGCCCACATAACAGCAAAAGCTAAGCAGAACGGAGAAATTGCCAGAGTAAGATATGAAACAGGCCCCAGAAGTGGAACTTTAAGAAATGATTCTTGAGCATGTTCAAACCATCTGAAACTATAAATAATGACTCTTAGCCACATGTGACATGTCTGAGAACCAACAAATGAAATGACATTATGGTAAGAAAAAAGAAATTAAACCTTGTTTCAAGAATAAAATAACAGAAACCTGGTCACAATCACCAATTCACCATTACTACTGATGATGAGGGGCTCTTCGAGCACCACCATGAAAGAAGGGGAGGAAATTAGACTAAGGGCCCATTTGGCCATGCAAATTTTTCCCTTTTTTCCGGAAAAATTTTCCGGAGTTGGAAATTGTGGTGTTTGGCAATGAAAATTCGGAAAATAATTCCGGAAAATTTTTCTGAAAAGGGAAAACAGGTTTTTATTGTTTTCACAATTTTCCAACTCCAATTCCAACTTTTATTATTATTACATATAACCCCAATCTTTTAAATTTTTACATAAAACTCTCCTTATAACATTACTTTTTCAATATTACGTATATAGTAGTTTTAAAGAATAAGATAATTATAATTTCAAACTTAATGTTATCCTAATTAATATATATCTCTTTTTCTCTCTCGTCATTATTTTTATCCCTTATTTAAAACATTATTTTACTGTTAATTTATATTTATACCCATAAATATATAAAGTATTATATTTATAATAGAAATATACAAAGTATGTTACATATAAAGTTTATACTATGTATACCATATACACACATATATAAATATAAAAAAGTATTAAGAAACATACTAAGCATATTTATAATATAAATATACAAAGTATGTTATATATGAAGTTTATACCATGTATATACCATATACACACATATATAAAAATACAAAGTATAAAGAAACATACTAAGCATATTTATATATTTATGGTACATGATATAATATACTCCCTCCGTCCCATTTTATGTGTCATCATTTCCTTTTTAGTCCGTCCCAAAAAGAATGTCATGTTTCCTTATTTGGTAAATATTTAAAAACACAATTACACTTTTACCCTTATTGAGCCCACTTAATTAAAAAAAAAAAAAAAAGATAGAAGCACATTTTTTTATAAAAGATAATTTGGTAAATATTATCAAGTCTTCTCTTATTTTTTAAACTCCGTGCCCGGTCAAATGGCTACACATAAAATGGGACGGAGGGAGTACCATAAATATGCAAAGCATGTTTTACATAGAAATAATTTATTCATACACAGTAAAATCTTTCATATATAAGAAAATTAAAGAAATAAATTAGCAGCACCCTAAAATTTAACAATTCATCATTTCCTATTTTTTAGGAACGGAAAATGAAGGAAATAAATTAAATAAATTCCTAAAAAAATAAATTTATTTGAAAGATAATATTTGTTACCTAAAAAAAGGAAGCAGTGATCTGTTAATAGAACATCCATATTTAAAATTTTCAAATATGAGAAAACGGCTATTAATTTAAATATTATATATGTCATAATTGAAATTCATTAAATATGACCATGTATATGTAATTATTTTTATAATAGTGGCTAATTGTGTTCTTTTTCCATTAGTAGGTAAATTTTAGTTGGGTGATTTTGATAATTTGTAAAAAGTTAGGGTATAAAATCATATTTAAAAAAGTTTTTTCAAAAATCAAAAAAAAATTCAAAAAAGACATGATCAAATACAACTCCAGCTCCAATTTCAACTCCAACTCTGAAAAATTTTAGTTTTCATGGCCAAACGGCTACTAAAATGTTTAACCTGATGAGAAATAGGAAACCAAACCTATGATAAACCCAAACAATTTTTAGCCCTTTACACGGAAACTGATGTCATTTCTACTTCATCTGAGGTAGTGATATGAACTGCGTAAATTTTACCCTTTCCAGACCCCCTTTTGTGGGAATACACTATTTTGTAGGAATACACTAGGTATGTTGTTATTGTTATTCTATTTAAGGGAATATTTTGCCTTCCTCAAAAGCCTATGTCTTCTTGAAGCCAAATAATTCCAAGTAACTGAAAAATCAAATATTGCAAAGGAGACTCCTCCGAATTTTCAAATGGGTCATTGTCCTAAACAGATTATACACTTATCCCTTCAAGTAGTCAAACTAGGTATCTTTAACTATGACTTTATAAGCCATATTTTGGCATCTTCATTTACTAAGAATACTGTTTGGTTTTCTTAGACATTCCACCGCTTACTAGAAATAGTTAGTACTCCTGCTGCCTATTTTATGTGACACTTGCCATTTTATTCTATCACAAAATAATTACTCTTTCTATACTTCGAAACAGTTTTTAACTTGACCCTTCCCAGGTTCCCCTTAATGACATGATTTTGTAGCCACATAAATGTCTATGGGATGTTTTAAACCACAAGTGTCTGAAAAATCTTTCTTTTTTGAACTCCATATCCAATTAAACACCATCACAGAAATTAGGACTGTGGGACTAATATTTTTATGGTTCAAATAACAGTAAGTCCAAAAATGGATGGCTTTCTATTTGAACTACTATTAAAAATTCAAATTTAATGCCAGCAATATAAAAAAAGATTTTGAAATGCTAAGGTTTGAATTAAACAGAAAGATCCAACTTTCCAAACTTTTGCCTCTCATTTGCGAAAGCAATTCCTCGTCATTGTTCTATACTCATTATTCAACTGTCAGTGCTTTCAGATCTTATTCCACATATTTTCATCTTTGCTTATGAGTTCATGCTATTATCACATTGTAAGACATGAATGTATGTAGATCCAGCCCAAACCAAAGCCTGCAAGAATGTCGGCATATTTAAAATGCCATGATGCATGCAACTATGGGTCAATATCATCCACTGTGCCAGGATTACATACTTATAAAGCATAGAGGACTGAGGAGAGTATATGTGCCAATGGTTCCACAAACAGAAAGACAGCTTTGAACTTGCTTATAAGCACTGATGTTGCCAATTTGGATGGCATATCAGCTCTTAAACAGATTGATCACTCCACACCCGAGAATTACGTTGAGGTCCCTGAACTCATGGAAGAAGTTTAAAGAGGAAGGTTAAAGGATGTGTAGGTTGATCCGAAACTTGTATAAGTTATTACTTATTAGCTTGTACAGCAGCACATTAAGGGGAATAAATCCTCCTTTCTGTACTAAATTTCCAAATAAGAAAGAGGTGCCACAGTGGAAACTTAAAACTAAGGAGGCACCTGCATCCATTGAGTGAGAGGGATTCGGTATTTATCCACTATAATGGTTAAAATAGAACGAAGAACGAGGGGGACTGAATCAGCCAACCATTTAAGAAAAGGGGGAAAATTTCAGTTTGGTCCTAATTCCACTCAAGTAATAAATTTCTTGAAAATTTTCCTCCAACACGTTTCCTCTTTGCCCTCCCTATTTTGCCTAACAAATTGTTTGGCACGACCTAACTAACACAATAACAACCAGTAACACCAATAAAATAAACATACCATGATAACAAGGTCACCAAACAGGTTTGTAGCCCCTGCAAGCACAATGAGGAATAAGTGTCAGCATAGAATTCGTATGTTGTCATGTGGAGACAAGATGAGTTTATTCCATTCTTTTTTGTTCATCTACTTCAAATGCTTATCTATCCCATGCTAGCAACTTATTTGCTTCAGCTCGACTAATATTGAATCACCAACAGATGGAAGTTGTTAATAAGTACCAATGAAAATGTCTTTCATTGCTACTTTTATAGAGATCTATTAGTTGAACTAAAACTAATGTATTGCATCCTTGGATGTGTACTTCACATTCTGTACTGTTAAACTGTGTCATAAATTTCATCTAAAAGCTTAATTATAGAGAGAGCACACTATTCAATATTAATTAATTACTCCATATGTCTTCAATATGCCAGCTCACGTGCTGATCTAACTCTTTTTATTTCCCTAGCTCAATAGCACGTGAAAATTTTTGATAATGAGGCGATGGTGAGGCTTGAACCCAGGCAAAGATTACCATGATGAACTACGTGACCATCTCACCTATGTACCGAAGTTATTAGACAAACACCTTATTAGTTAATCACTTTATTATGTCTTTTATAGCTAAGATCACTTGATTATGTCTTTTATAGCTAAGACATACCTCAACGCCACCAATGGAAAATAGAACCACCAGAACCTCAATAAACCAGAAGGACATCAATTTGTAAAGCATTATCAAGAAGCAGGATGCAACCACCACAAACAGAAGTGCTGATGTTGTGTTGATGTCCACTACACCAGAATGAGTAACCTCCTTGCCACCATAATCATCTGAGCCATCCTACAAGATCAAGATACATACTTGAACCAAATTGTCAAGGAGATATACAATGAGCATTCGTGTATCTAAGAAATCCGATGACTGTCACTAACGAGTGGGAAAAGGTAGTAGAGGAATGATTGTGACTTACTTTTAAGAATTTATCCTGCTCAATTGCGGCTTCTCTAGCACTCCATGCAGACCAATAAGAAGCACATAATATGGTAACAACTGCCATAAGCCATAAAAACACTTCAGCTACATCAATCGATGGACGTTTCGGAGAGTACAGCTGCACTGACACTGAACAGAAGGGAAATCTGTAAGTCACAATTTTAGGAACAAATACACGTTAGTAGATTCCACATTAAATATCAGTGGAGCAAGATAAGGCAGCTAGCAGACCACAAGTAACTAGTAATAGCATGTCTAACTTGCATCCCCCCAAACGAACTAACAAGAAGTAAAAATACAATAAGCCTACCTGCAGAGCTGTTCCTGAGAAACGCTATCAGGCTTGTACCTGCATCTTGTGGCAGCATCACAGCAGGGATACCGATGTCTACATCAGATTCACCGGGATCACAAACCATCTTGAAGAGCTCTATAGAGAAAAATGAAAACACAAAATTATATTTAAACCCTTGGCCTGCGCATATCAAGAAATGACACTCAAAAAGTGTCTGTTTTATAAGAACAGGAGATTCAGGTATTCGTTTGTTTTCCTCAGGGCATATTCTAATGAAGCTTAAAGCATAGGCACCATAGCCGATTGATACTTTATAATGACTTCGACGTAGCTTACAGCAGTTTGCACAAGTACACATCAGGTTAAGAGCCTATATTCATATTAGAACAAGGGAAAGGAAAAGGTGAATTACTGAAGAAAATGTTGAAATTAGAGTAGCAAAACCTGTTTGATTGTTGATAATGATGATTGCTGAAGCGCCAGCAGCTTCTGCAACTTTTGCTTTGGTGGTAAAGCTGCAATTACCTCGGTGCACCAGGATGGCCTCACTGGTGAGCTATCACACAATCAAGACCTAAACGGTGAGTTTGCTACATATATGACAACCTTGTTGATGTTTCCGATAAAAGGAATCATGTTTCGCAAAAAGGCAAGATAAATGCGAGATCAACCTTATTCCTCTGCTTGCTACAACAATCTGGTGGGTCTGCAAAAGCAAGCCTTGTCTGATTAGCACGCTTCTCCTTTGATTCCAATGTGGGGCCAAATCGGGCCCCTAGGCCAACAAACTGTGTTACTTCGTTCCCATCAACCCACGTTGGAACTTTTACCTATTTGAGGAAACACTACCTTAGGAGATGAGTGTTGTTACAAGTTCAAACTTTGAGAAAGACAATCAAAGTACGTAGGAGCAGTATTCTGCTAACACAACACCAAACAACAAAACATAGCTTCTATGCCAGCCATACCATGAAATTTTGTCAAATGAGTCAATATAGCACCATGAATCCCAATAAGTTTTACAAACAACATGTATGCCCAAACTATAGAATCTGGAAAATTCATCTCTATCTATACAATACAACAACAACAAACCCAGTGTATTCCCACATAGTGAGGTCTGGAGAGGGTAAGATGTATGCAGTCCATACCTCTACCTCTAAAGAAGTAGAAAAGCTATTTCTGATAGACCCCCGGCTCGAGACACAGAATACTACACAAATACATAGTAAAGCATGGAACAAGATGGCATATCTCTATCTATACAATGATCAAGGAAATAAATAAGTATCATGACAAAAGTGAAATTCACTTTGTATCAGCTCTAGTTCATCAAATTCGGGGCTCTATACATGATGTATTAACAGAAGACTAGTCAGGATGGCTAATTTCCAGTTCCCTCCATTTGGAAGTCCTTCTGATTTGACCTAATAAACTGATGCCATGGAGCAAACTGGTGGTGAATTTAATCTATCGAGCCTGCCTTTTCAGTTCAGAAGGTCTAGTCCTTATTTTCTTACAGAAATGAAAAACACAAACTGATGAATGCTTCTCTCAACGGCAAAAAAAAATGTGCCTAAGAGACATATCAACTAAAGATGCAACTCAAACTTTTGCACTCATATTTTCCTCTCGTAAGTTCTAGGTTCCAAAAACGAGCACCTATGCAATTGACTGCCTAAATGGTTGGGTTAGCAAGATTAAATGATAAGAACAGGAACAAATAAAGCAAACAAGCAGAGGCCCTCTATTATGTGGAGAATTTGGAAACAAAGGTACAGCAGGCCTTCACAAGAAATCATGCTTGATGATTCGTTATCATGATATTTTGAAGATTTTTTGAGTGGTAAAGATATCACACACTCCCAAAATCCTGATTCGATGCTCCTGAGGAGTCAGGTCAGTATATGTGGACATAAATATCAATCTGTAGTTGCCAAAAATGAGCTCAACACAATAAAACCTTCAATTCCTGTTCTGGATGCTTTTAGACTGATACTTTATCTATGATTATCAAAATAAGGGTACAACAAACGCAGTTTCTAAGTTCTATAATAAAGAATCTGATCTTTTTTTTTTTTCGACCGTAAACTATTTTAACTTCGTACTTCCAATTCACTCCGCATATTTTTTATTTTAGACTGAAAATATGACACTTGGACCTAATGCAACCCTAAAAGCTATCTCATGAGGAGAGGAATGTCCATTCCCTCAACCAATGCGGAACTTAACATAGCCCATCCCTTTTACTTGACCCATTCAGGAAAAGAAAAAATAGGCAGCCCGGTGCACTCTACTTGACCCATTCCCTTATGGGAAAGGTATTCATCTCCAAAATTCAAGCAGCTAATAAAGATTAATAGCCTCTCCATCCAATTAATTTAGTTCACTCTCGACTTGGCACAACCATTACGAATAGATGAAACGTGAGCATATTTCAAACGCAATACTAAATGCAGAACCAACTAACTAAAGCCAACTGTAAAACATGTGGATGCAAATTTAAAGTTTTTGGATTTTTTGAGGTTGAGAAAGTATTACATAGTGAAGGTACCGTGTACTATCTGGTCTACATCATACTTCCTGGGCATAAGGTCTTTCCTTTTAGGAAAATTTGCAATTATTATGGATGGCTAGACAAAAAAAGGTGGAAATTTAATTTGAAACGGAGAGTTTCAATTACTTGGACTCTGTGTAATATCTATCCAAAACTTACCCTCAAATTATTTGACCAACACATCTTAAGATATACATTTTGGATTTATTTATTTATTAGATTATTGCATTTCCCTTCACATGCAGCCTAATCCTCTCTTTTGGGGGGGTTAGGCATGTGAAAATATTTTTGTTGATGGGTGCCAGTCAAACAAGAATGTAGGACCGCCACCTTCTCTAATACCATGGGAAATAGCATGACCACCTCATTTATTATGTATATATGGAGAGAGCACATTAATTAGTTTGATTTTAGGTCTACAACGTCAGCTTATACTATGAAGTCATTTTTTCTAACACTTCTATAATAAACCATTCCAACTTTCCTTTGTTTATCTCTACTCCAAGGGACCAGCAGTTGGGAGAAAATTAATCGCCAAGATGCAACGCATAAACCCCAAAATAAGCAATCAACGAAATAAAAACAAAGCAACCATGCTCTTCAGTGAAAATCTAATACAGCATTAAATAACATGGAAAAATAGCAATGGAAAATCCAAGCTTTAACCGCTAATGAATAACTTCAGCTAAAACATAGAAACGGATTAAATGTAGTCATTGATCACAAAACCAACCAAAAAGAAGAGAGACCGAGAGAGTGAGAGAGAGAGAGAGAGAGTACTTCCACTGTCCTGAATTGTTTGGCACTATTACTTTTAGATTAAAATTCTTATGGATGAGTTTACAATAAATTTTTCAGATATCAGCACTTTTTTATATGATTACCACATACATAAACTTCATTTTTACAAAAAATTACCCTCAAATTATTTGACCACCACATGTCCCACATCTAACATCCAAAAGCTTAAGGAACAGAATTTATTTATTTGTTTTGGATTATAGCATGTCCCCAAGCGCAAGACCTAATCCTCTCTTTTTTTTCAGCTAAGCACGTGAAAATACTATTGTTGTTGGGTTATGGTCAAACTAGAAAGTAGGACAACCTCCTTATCTAACAAGGACCACATGCCCCATGTAATCCCACAAGCAGGGTCCTAGGAGGGTAGTGTGTATGCAGCCTTACCCCTATCTTATGAAGGTAAAGAGGTTGTTTCCGATAGACCCGCGGCTCAAGTAAAGTAGAAAAGAAAAAAAGCAAGCAAGCAAATATAGTAGCAAAGAAGCCACGCAAAAAACAATTTAAAATAAGAACAACTAGACAAAATGTATCGATAAATGAAGCGAAAGAAACGACACATAACACTATAATCGAAGAACAAGACAATAGGAGTAATGAGTAGGAGAGAAATAATAACAATACTAACAATACTCAACTACCTACTAATCTTCTACCCTAATATCTGGATTCTATGTCTTCCTATCTAGGGTCATATCTGGCTTCTATGTATTCCTATCTAGGGTCATCCTCGGTAAGCTACAAGTGTGCCATGTCTTGTCTAACTTCCTTAAACAACACCATGTGAAATTGTATGACTACCTCATACATTGCGTACAAAGAGAGAGAACACATTTATTAGTTTGATTTTAGGTTTAAACATCAGCTATTACTATGAACACCTTTTCTAACTCAACCCCACAGCACAAGTGGAGTAGAAATTGGGTAGTTGGGAGTAAATTCATCAAGATGGGACGTGGATAAACCCCAAAATAAGTATTTAACAGAATAACTACACGACAAGCATGCTCTACCACTGAAAACCTAATAAAACAATAAATAACATAGAAAGCAATGGAAAAAGTTGAAGCTTTAACCGCTAATAGATGATATCAGCTAAAACATAGAAACCAATTAAATGTAGACCAAACCAAAAAGAAGAGAGACCTAGAGAGATAGTATCCTCTCTATCCTAGATTGTTTGACACTATTACTATTTAGATTCTAAAAAATTTAATGATCTTGGTGTCCAGAACAACTTTCACCCACCTCGACTAGTTCCGTGGGATACCTGCCACCTACCAACAACAAGTACCGTATAACTCGGCCCACCATAACTAGGACAGATGGGAGGAAATCACCTAGTATTTTTAGTCATTTGCTGATATTTGAACCTAAGAACTCATGATTCTCAACCACTTCATTGACCACTAGGTCGCATCCTTGGTGCCAATTTACTTTCAAATTCTTATGAATGATCTAAAAATAAGTAGATATGTGTACTTTTTTTATCATCACCAAATAGTTAAACTTGAATTTAAAAAGTTAATAAAATTAACCTTAAAATTCAAAGTGAAAATTAGATAAGTTGATAAACCACATCATAAACCAGATTCACATTTATACAGACAGAACTGGAGCATTAGCACACTAACAATATTAAAAAAAAAAAAAAAAAAAAAAAAAGGTTGGAAAAAACACCTAGATAACACATCCATATACAAGCTTATAGCAAGAACAACTCAAACTTTTGAGAACTCTGGAAAAAAATCAAAAAGATCCAAACAAGTATCTCTGGAAAATCACCTAGTATTTTCAAAATGTTTTAAATTGCCCATTATTGTGACTTAATAGTATTCTTTAAGTAATTTCTAAATATATCAATTTTATTTCAAAAAATTTAAAGATTTCGTATCCGAATTCATAGTAAAAATTAAATTGTTTTGACTCTCAAAATTCAAACTGCACCACGAAAATTGATACAGTGGGAGTAAAAGAACGAGATACTTATTTAAAGCTTTCATATAAATTAAACAATTTGACTCTCGAAATTCAAACAGTGCCACGTAAACTAGTGCAGAGTGAGAATAAAAAGAAGCAGATATTACCAGCACAAAATTGTTGTTACAACCAGGCTTGCTTGGAGCTACATTATCTTGATGAACTATATCACCTCCAATAACCGAATAACAACAATTCAGCAAAATAACAGCAAAAACTAAACAAAAAACTCCTCCTTTGAACCCCATTTACTCAAAATCCCAACAAAAAAATTTTCTCAATCTTCAAAATAAAAGTCAAAAGGGTGAACTGGGTGTTTATTGTTTTTTGTTGAAAATGAATTGAACAGCGAAGGGAAGTGGAGAGATATGTATGAAATGAAGGAAAGAAGGAAGAAATGTAGGAATTAGTCAATAAAGGGACTGTTTGGGTCGTGTTACATTTACTGATTATTTACGGCAAGTACGACCGCCTTGTAACCGTTGATTTAGTCGTGCACATTTTAAGATTTATGGACTTCTCCACACGCGGTATTAACGATTGGCTGACACGTTCTCGGTTCTACTAAGTTTGTTGACTGTTTGCGGATGCAATTATTATTACTCTCTCTGTTTATTTTATTTGGCTCCAAATATTAAAATTTATTTTACTAAATTAATTCTATGAATTGTGTTTAATTAAAAGTATTAATATTTAGTAATATTTTATATAATTATTTAATAATAGATATAATATTTTAAAATATGTTAAATTTTTCCTAATTTTATAAATTAGATAAATAAATTAAAATAAATATTTTTAATAATAATGTTAAATATACTGATGATTTACTATTATTTGCATGTCGACTCTTTGATATTTTCCTTATTAATTATTACACTTTCCTTGCTATTTTCTTTTCCTTATATTTAATTTTGTTACACATCAATTGAAAGTCCCGTAAAAAAAATATGCATATCCTCTATCTTTTTCAACCACATTATAAAATCTTAAATAAAATGAATGGAAGTATTATTGTGGATATTAGTTTAGCATTAGTATTAGTAATTAGTTTCTTATACATAAGAGGGAGTTTCATGCTGAAGCAGGCAGCAGATTGATATATCTGCTTCAACTATTATAATTGGGTTTTTATTGTATCATTTTTAACTAATTATTATAATTATTTGTATGTTAAAAAGTTAATAATATTTAATATAAATAGGTAAAATAAATATTTTTGATATATTTGCTTTAGTTCAGCTACCTGTTTCAGCTGTTATGATCGTGTTTTTACTATATCACACGTAATTAATTATTATAAGTTATTTACGTATTAGAAAATTAATAATATTTATTACAAATAAGTAAAATAAACATTTCTGACATTTCTGCTTCAGCTGCTTCAATCGTAATTTTATATATCACCCCTAATTAATTATTATAAATCATCTAAGTATTAAAAAATTAATAATATTTAATAAAAAATATATATAAAAGGGAGTTTCATGCTGAAACAGGCAGCAGATCGACATCCCTGCTTCAGCTGCTACAACCGTGTTTTTACTGTATCACCCCTAATTAATTATTATAATTATTTGTGTATTAGAAAATTAATAATAATTAATACAAATAAGTAAAATAAATATTTTTGACATATCTGCTTCAGTTCAGTTACCTGCTTCAGCTGTTACGACCGTATTTTTATTATATCATACCTAATTAATTATTATAATTTATTTACCTATTAGAAAATTAATAATATTTAATACAAATAAGTAAAATAAACATTTCTGACATGTCTGCTTCAGCTGCTTCAACCGTAATTTTACCATGTCACCGCTAATTAATTATTATAAATCATCTAAATATAAGTCACAATAAGCAGCTGAAGCAAGCTACTCATGTTCGACATGCCTGCCTTAGTTGTTTCAATCGTTATTTTACTATGTTACCCCTAAGTAATTATTATAAGTCATTTACATATTAAAAAATTAATAATATTTAATTAAAAAACTAAAATAGATATTTATGACATGACTGTTTCAACTACTTCAATCGTAATTATACTAAATTATTCATATTTAATTATTATAAGTCATTTAAATATTAAAAATTTGATAATATTTAATAAAAAGGGGGTAAAATAAACGTAAAATGATAAATTATTTTTGATGTTTTAAATTAACATGACGTCTTATATGGAGCCACTTAAAAAAAATCACAAGTATTTTTTATAATAATTTTACTATGCCACTTCTAATTAGTAGAAAAGAAAAAAAATATTATAAATCACAATAATTAAGAACTTAAATTATTTAAAAAATATAATTGACTATAAATGTTACAAAAGTTTGAACAACTTAAAATATTATTATGAAAATTTCATCAATCTAAATATAATATTATATGTCCAGTTTAGAATTTATCAACCAAACAAATAAAGCTTTTAATTAAATGATAGAATTATAAGTAACGTAAAAATTTTAAGGATCAACATTGGGTCGTGCGTAACACTGCGGAAGCCGGCTAGTGGATATAATAAAAGAAGCTTTCATTTATTGAACTGTAATGTAATCTGCATTTGGTATTTTCTGAAATCTCATCACAACAATAAATTTGGAGGTGAGAGTTGACATCACTTTAATCTTTTGGATGAACTAGTTTCTTTTTAGGCTAAAACCTTCCCGAATTTTGATACACCTTTCGTTTCATTTTTCTTGTTTCTAATAAGGGGCCGTTTGACATGATGATAATAATAACAATATAAAATATATTATATTAATAATATTTATATTAATTATATTTGTAATTTTTTTATACAACATTTAATTTGATGTAGTAAAAATAATATTAAATAAATAATTTTTAAAAAAAATTATAAAAATACCCTTCATAAATATAGTAGAAAGAACGTAAAAAGGATTTTGAGGGATAATTGAGATTTAAACCATACTAATGCATGCATGGATTTCTATGTATTAGTAATACACTTCTTGATAACAAGATATTCGTAATACACAAAGTTATTGCATGTATTATTATTATTGAAAAATTATAATATTTATCTAACATGAAATTATATAGGTGAAATTTTAGCTGATTTAATGAACATTCATTCAAATAAGGTTTGTGGATGTCAAGTACTCACTTTTTTTTTTGGGGCAAAATCATTGAAAAGGAATAACACAAAATATGTCAAGGTGAAAGTTGCAAAAACACTCTAAGAAAATCTTACACTCTATCATTTTTAAATCTTACACTTTACACTCCTGAGATTACACTAAAAAGTCATCTTTCTTGTTGTGCGTGAAGAAAATCTTAAAGAAGATGTACATAAACATAAATTAAATAGCAAAATATAAATAAACATTAAGGGTAGGATTATATTTTTTCAAAATACTCCTTAAGAAGTTGATTGTGAATATGAAATAATAGAATTGTGGTAAAAGTTTGATCAAAATATTACTTAAATAAAATTATGAAAATTTATTTTTTATGTAAGATAAAATTTTAGTTGATTTAAAAGTGTTAAATATTATAGCTTATTAACTAAATCAAATAAGGATATTAGTTAATTTTTTCATTAATATTTGTCTGTAATTAGAAATTAATATATAAATCAACTACAATCTGATAAGGAGTACTTCATATGGGAAATGTTTTAACTAAAAAAAACTAAGGCTTTCAATAACTCTTTTCTGTAGTTTTACGATGAAGTGTCCACAAAGAAATAAAAGATATTTTCTTCCTGACAAAAAAAAAAACAAAAATATGACAATATTTATGGAAAAAAGAGGTTGTGCCTATTTTTTAGACCAATTCTATTTTAGATGAATTTTTTTTTTTGGACCAAGCCTATTTTAGTTACAACTCCATTTAAGTTTTAATATGTTTATTATAGTCAATATATACAACAACAATAACAACAACAACAACAAATTCAGTATATTTCCACATAGTGGGGTCTGGGGAGGGTATAGTGTACGCAGTCCATGCCACTACCTTAAAAGAGGTAGAGAGGCTGTTTCCGATAGACCCCCGGCTCAAGATAAAAGGCAATATACAGAAGCATCCAAAGCATAGAACATGATAAAATAACATAGGTACGACATCCACAAAAATATTTTACATTGCCAAACAAAGGACACCAAAGTCCACCTAATAACTGACTACTACTCATCCACACCCTTAGCCCTCTATCCTAATGTTTTTTCTCTATATCTTCCTATCCAGGGTCATGTCCTCAGTCAGCTGTAACTACTCCATGTCATGTTTAATCACTTCTCTCCAGTATTTCGTCGGTCTACCCCTACCCCGCTTGAAACCATCTAAGGCCAACCTCTCACACCTACGAACTAGGGCATCCGTGCCCCTCCTCATCACATGACTAAACCATCTCAACTTCACTTCCCGCATTTTATCTTCCATTGACACCACTCCCACCTTCTCTCGAATAATTTCATTCCTAACCCTGTCAGCCCTTGTGAATCCACAGATCCAACACAACATCCTCATTTCCGCCATCTTCAATTTTTGGATATGAGAATTCTTAACCGGCCAACACTCCGCTCCATACAACATAGCAGGTCGGACTGCAACTCTATAGAATTTGCCTTTCAGCTTGGGGGCACCTTCTTATCGCATAAAATTCTCGAAGCAATCCTCTATTTCATCCAACCTGCCCTAATACGGTGAGAGACATCCTCATCTATCTCCCCATTTCCCTGAATCGTAGACCCGAGATACTTAAAACTCTCCCTCTTGCGAACCACCTGAGAATCCAACTTTACTATCATCTCCTCCTCTTGTCTCGAGTCACTAAACTTGCACTTCAAGTACTCCGTCTTGGTCCTACTCCACCTGAAACCTTTAGCCTCCAGGGTTTGTCTCCAAACCTCCATCTTATCATTAACCCCTTGTCGCGGCTTATCAAGCAAAACTATATCATCTGCGAAAAGCAAATACCAAGGCACCTCGCCTTGTATATTCCGCGTCAGCACATCCATCACCAAAGTGAATAAAAACGGACTAAGAGTTAATCCCTAATGCAACCCAGTCAAGGCCAGGAAATGCTCCGAATCTCCTACCACTGTCCTTACCCGAGTCGTCACTCCCTCATACATGTCTTTAATCGCTCTGATGTACGCTACCGGGACCCCCCTCACTTCTAAGCATCTCCAAAGAACCTCCCTAGGGACCTTATCATAGGCCTTTTCCAAGTCAATAAACACCATGTGAAGGTCCCTCTTCCTCTCTTTATACTGCTCTACCAGTATCCACACAAGGTGAATTTCCTCAGTCGTAGAGCGACCAGGCATAAAACTAAATTAATTCTCTAAAATAGACACAATCTTCCTCAACCTCCGCTCCACCACCCTCTCCTAAATCTTCATCGTGTGACTCAATAACTTAATACCCCGATAGTTGTTGCAACTCTGAATGTCACACTTATTCTTATATAAAAGAATCATCATGCTCCATCTCCATGCCTTAGACATCTTTGTTGACTTGAAAATATTGTTAAACAAGTTGGTCAGTCACCTCAACCCTGACCCGCTAGAGAGCTTCCAAAAATCTACCGAAATCTCGTCAGGCCCCATCACCCTGCCCCTTCGCATCTTGCGAATAGCCTCACTGACCTCTTCTACCTTAAAACGCCGATAAAAGCCAATGTCGCGACACTCCCCGTAATGTTCCAACTCCCCTAGACCTCTGTCCCCCTCATCATTCAAGAGCTTATAAAAATATGACTGCCATCTTTTCTTAATGAGGGTGTTTTCCACCAAAACTCTGTCGTCCTCCCCCTAATGCACTTCACCTGGTCCAGATCATGACCCTTTCGCTCCCTAACCTTGGCAAGCCTAAACAACCTTTTCTCCCCGCATTTATCGTCTAACCTCTTATATAAATTCTCAAATGTTGTTGACTTAGCAGTCGTGACTGCTAACTTAGCTTCCTTTTTAGCTAACTTATACTCCTCCTTGCTCACCTGCTTCTCTTCTTCATCCTTACTCTCAACCAACTTAGCGTAAGCCGCCTTATTCGTCTCTACCTTCTTCTTAACATCTCCATTCCAACATCAATCCCCCAGATAGAGGCCAGACCAGCCCCTCCAAATACCCAATACCTCTCTAGTCGACTCCCTGATGCAACCAACAGCCCTATTTCACATACTGTCTACGTTTCCCCTGCACTCCCATACCCTCATCCCCTCCAACTTTACCCCTATCTCCAAAGCACTAATCGAAGTCAGACTGCCCCACCTAACCCTAGGCTGACCCTTTCCACCTCGCCTCATCTTGCCATTCTTGATAACTAAGTCCATTACCAGGAGTGTATGCTGAGTCCCAAGATTCTCACTCGGAATTACCTTACAATCCTTACATAATGCTCTATCCCCCTTCCTAAGTAGCAAAACGTCAATTTGAGTCTTGGCTATCATACTACGGAAAGTAACCAAGTGCTCTTCCTTCTTCGTAAAACTGGAATTCGCTACAAACAACCCAAAGTCCATCGCAAAATCTAAAAGAGCAGCTCCCTTATCATTCCTAACCCCGAACCCAAAGCCCTTATGCACATCATCATACCCTAACGGCAAAGACCCAATATGCCTATTGAAATCCCCACCTATGAAAATCTTTACCGAACTAGGCACGCCTCTAACCACCTCATCCAAAACCTCTCAAAATTTCTTCCTCTCTTCCTCGTCCAGGCCCACCTGTGGCGCATACGCACTACAGATGTTCAAAGTAAACCCCCCAAGATCAACTTGATAGTCATAACCCTATCACAAACCCTTTTAACCTCTACTACCTGCCCCCTAAGCTCCTCATCCACTAAGATGCCTACGTCATTCCTACGTCTTTCACTACCTGAAAACCACAACTTGTATCCATCTATATCCCTCGCCTTGGAACCTACCCACTTGGTCTCCTGGACACATGCAATATTAATCTTTCTCTTCCTAAGAATCTTAACTAGTTCTATCGACTTACCCTGTAGGGTCCCAATATTCTACGACCCTACCCTCAAACTATCAACTCTCTTATCTCCTCCCTTAATACCTCGCACTCCGCATCTCATACCTAACCCAACACCAACCCTCAAGCCCACCCCCAGGACCCCCAAGCCCCCAAGACATGACCCTATTCCACCATGTGCCACCCTAGCCACTACTCAAGATAAATTATAGTGAAGGCTACAAACAACAATAAGCCAATAACAAAAGGCACACGCACAAGCACAAAATGCAACCAAAATTCTAGCACAACAGATGCTAGCAGAATAAAGATATAAAGAAATAAAGAACAGATAGCAGGCACGCACAAAATACACACAATAGCTGCCAATCCGCAAAATCAGGCTCAACTTAAAATCACAAGAAACTGAAACTAAAATTACCAAGGAACTAATATCATAAAAATAATAAAAAATGTGAAAAGACAATTTTATTTATTATGGAGTCTTTTAATGAAGGGCAAAAAATTCAAATAATATTTATAAGGTCTTCACACTTTTAATATATTACTAGTTTAGTGTACGTGCATTGCACGTGTATCAATCATTAATTAAGACTAAATGTATACAAAAAATAAATTTTGTGTGTATGCTATATTATTAAGTACAAAAATTTTAAAAATATCACATGAAATTTTGAATATAAAATAGTTTAGTTAAGTTTAATTTGATAAACCACCGTCACATTAATAATTAAGGAGCAAAATTAGATGTAGCCAAAAATAGATTCTCTGTTTAAATTAATATTATTAGAGATGATCCGAATTAATGACAATCAGAGTTTAGGCACTGTAAATAGAATTTAGTTATTGTACTTATTTTCTAATGGTAAATTTTTTTTATTTTTTTATGAAGAATTATTTTTATTCTCAGAATTCTACATTTTTATTGAAATTTAGGACATTTTAGATGATGTTATGGACCGTTAAATTACTAAATAAGAGCAGAGTTATTCATGTATCTTTACCTCATTAGTGTTATTGAGGTTATGCTTATTGGTTTAACAATATTTTAGACATTCTACATATTCCTAAATTAAAAATCACAAATTCAAATGTCTTCATTATCCTTTTTAAATTTTGTGTGAATTCAAAACAGTCAAACAAAAATAATTCACTATATAAATTTTTGTGGTTTTGTTATAATTTTGAGATTTTCTATTGTTGCCACATAAACTAAGAAGAAATGAAATAATAATCAAAAGATACAAAAAATAATTTTGAAATATTGTATGAGCTCAACGACGATGAAGTGAGAGCCAAGAAGATAACGTTGTTCTTACACTTTTCAAAGTGAAGCCAAGAATAAATTTTCCTTGTTTCTCAATCTATCGCCGATGAGCTCCGATAATATTCAAATCCAGTCAAGCAATAATTAGCACGTTCTTCAATGAAGCTTCAATTTTTGTGTTCAACTTTGCATGTTAGCTTGGAGGGACATCACATTCCCTGAAAACACCAAACACTACAACCAAATAACAGTTACAAAAAGAAGTAACTTCATGAAAATATGCAAAACTAAAGGACAAATATGATCTCCAAGGAGATGTGGTGTGAGGATTTCCCTAAAATATGCATGTATTTCTCTATATTTGGGCAAAAAAATAAAAAAATATATTCTCGTTAATGCCAATCTGCCTATGTGTCACACAACTTTTTTACTTTTGTGTATTACAGACAGCAAGCCTGAGGATTGTGAATTAGTATATCCAAGCCTTTAGTAACATTGCAAAGAAGGTGAATCATGATAAATACCTTTTAATTTATTTCATATATCGTCATTATTACTAATTTGCTCATCATTTTATCTCACCGTAAGAAAATTTCAGGCGAAATTTAACTATGTGATTTATTTTAAAATTATGCGGAACACTTTGTACCGATTTTGTAGATAATGTTCTTAGCTTGCCAACATCCTCAGAGGCTACAGTATCTGCGCTATTGATGACATTAAGAGAGCATCCCCAAGTAGGAAACTATCAATGACTTGTCTTGTTTTAATATGGGACCTCTTCAACTCCCCCATTTAACAAAGCATTTTAAAATTAATCCGTCACTTTACGGCTGTTAATATTTGTTACGAAAATAAATTTTAGATATAACTTTACCTATAAAGTTAGTTCGTGAGGTAAAAATTTCCCAAGATTATATAATAAAATAATGACGCATTTTCTTAACAAGAAATATGATGTAATACAATTCGCACGCTCAATAGAAACAAGCTAGAATTTAATAATCATTGTGCGTTTTAAATTTAGAACGTCCATTTCAAGTGTCAATAACTGAATTCTACTATTTAAGCAAAAACTATTGGTTTAGGTGAACCTTGTATCTATGTTTTCTCACGGCAACAACATAATATATGAGCCCAATATTGAGAAATCAAAGATATGTATGTGTTTTGGCTCTGCATGTTAAGAAAATGAACATTAACATAACTTAATCAACAAAGCTAACTCATCATGAGGAGGTGATATAAGAATCACAGGAAACTGAATAAGAAGATCTATTGATTTAAGTGAACCGTGTATCTATGTTTTCTAAATCGCACATCAACAACATAACATATGAGCCTAATATTAAGAAACCAAAGATATGAATATGTTCTGACTCTGCATGTTAAGGAAATGAATATTAACATAACTTAATCAAAAAAGCTAACTCATCATGAGGAGGTGATATAAGAATCACAGAAAACTGAATAAGAAGGTCATATATTTTCTCTAGTATCTTATGTTTTTTCTTAATTAATTTAATTTTACTTATTATTATACAATGTGAAAGAATACCTCGTTGGAATGAGGTAATGGCGGAGGAATTATACTACTCATAATTGGAGGGTAACACATTACCATGCAATCAAAAGAAAAAATATTCAATTTTTTTTACAAAACTACTCAACAAAAAGACTTAAGATCAGAGTCAATAAGATTTCTATAAGTTTTTGCCAAATGCTTTAATATCTAGAGAGAATTATAAGATCATAATGGCAATAGAAATGGTACTATTGGTGATAAAGAATGACAAACAACAAATCAAGATTCTTTTATGGGTTTTCATATCATCACTTTTTCTTATTAGTGTAATCGTATGTTTCGTCCATGCCATCTTTTTTGTTGCATATTATACTAATGCTTCAATACTAGTTGCCCCATTGTCAAAATTAGGAGTGACAAATAGCTTAAACAAAATTCACCAAAGTAAAACAAAAGATGTAAAAAAATATTTCAAATTTCTTTGTAAAAACCTCCAAAAAAGGTTAAAGGAAGAGGTAATATCAGTGAAATTTAAACGTACTTGGATGAAATTTTTCATAGTCATCAAAAAGTATACTTACAATAATACTTATGCTTATGCCGAAAAGTACGATGCTTTCATATTTCTCGTCTAGTAAATTCATCATTCAAATTGTTATATGGCAGCAAAATGTATATTTGTTTCTTTCTATTTGAGCAACAAAATAAATTGGTATCTCTCCCGTATTGTACGTTCCTCTCCTATATGCAAAAATGCTATTTTGTTATGTAAAAATATATAATTTTTGATTAATATTAAAGTTATGTAACCCCATATACAATAGTGCACAACATTATATATTATTGAAGAACAAAATAATATCGAACAACAAAAGATTTATTCAAGATGACCTTTCAGTTGAATCTTTTGCCTCACTTAAAAAAATTAACTAGATATTTTTAATACCATAAGTCTGTATAACTAATTAAGGCTAATATGCATATCAAATATTTATTTTTTCACATAATCAATTATGTCATACCCCTATTAAGTTTTTCACATTGAATTTAATATAGTTTCTAGCTAGGTGCATGGATATGTGCATAAAGTAGAGAATTTCATGTATGATTAATTAACTTGTGAAAACTGTTCAAGTAGATAAAAGAATATCAACACGATTGACAATAAAAGTTTAAAACTTTTACCTTATTGAATAATTAATGAATACCAACAACTCAAACACATAATGTGATGCTAGAAATTTTTTTTTTACGTTGGTGTAAATTGACATAAAAAATCATAAAATATATTTGCTATTATCGTATCACCTTTAATATTTTTAGTCGACCAGTGCAATAAAACAATCATAATTACAGGTAGAGCGATGGTATGAATTCACTATGTCAATCAAGTTATTTGATTATGATTAAGCTGATAGACTCATTTGATGGAATTAAAGAAACATAAATTTCATATTTGCTGCCAATTACCATGCATTATCATACTTTTTTTCAAAACAAAAAAATAGTAATTATATAATATTAACTATGACAAAAGAAGAATTCTAAATGCAAAATTTCATATGCTTTAAATTTACGACGACTTCAAGCGTTAATAATTAAAATTGTACATATTTATTGAATTTCATAACACAAATACAAAATTTAGGATAAGCCTACAATGCTGGGGCCAAATCTGTCTACCTCATTCGGCAACAACATGCTTGTTTCCTCCAATATTTGATCAAAATTTTTTATCTGAAAAAACATAAAAAATTATCAAAAGCGAAAAAATCAAGAATCCATTATCAGTTTTTGATTATGAATAATTCATATATAATATTTAAAGCAAATTAAATAAAAGAAACAAAGAAAGGCAGAAAAGCCAAAATAAGAAAAAATCTTAGAAGTAGAAAATGTATTTTTCTTGTATTTTTGTAAGGTTTGATCCAAAATGTTATTTAAATAGAATTATAAAAAATATTTTTTCATATAAGCTAAAATTTTATTTTATTTATAAATATTAAATATTATGATCTTTTACCAAGATGAAATAACCCAACCTAAAGAAGCTATGAATCAAATTATAAAATATTTTTATACCTCAACAGGAGAATTTGTCTACTTTGCCATGTTGTTTTGTTAATTTTTAATTTTTTATTTAAACCTAAACAAATATATAAATCAAGAAATGGAAAAGAAAAATTAACTGAGGCAACTACAAAAAAAGTTTCTTACTTTAATACAATAAACGTGGAAATCTTCTACTATCGTATCTTAGAATACTATTATCTTTAGAAGACTTCTACGTCAAATAGCCTAAAAATTTATTTTTAGTAAATAATTAAATAATAATTAAAATAATTATTTTTATACCTCAACGTGGAATTTGTCTACTTTGCCATGTTGTTTTGTTAATTTTTAAATTCTTAATTTAAAACCTAAATAAACATATAAATCAAGAAAAGGAAAAGAAAAATTAACTGAAGCAGAAAAGTATCCTATTTTAATATTACAAACATGGAAATCTTCTACTACCAATCTTCTACTATCGTGTCTAGGGGTGTGCAAAAATTGAACCGACCAATAAATCGAACCGATAAAAATATTATTGAGTTATTGATTTTACGATTTTTTATTGGTTTTATAAGAAATTTTATTGGGTAATTGGTTCGATTTTGGTTTTAGCTTATTGGGTTATCGGTTAAACCGATACCCCAATAAGAATACACTAAGTTATTGTTTTACTCCTATTTGTGTTATATATATAAATATTTATATTACTAATATATATATATATATATATACACACACACACACACATACACTACTTATGCACAATTCAAAGATTCACAAAGTATTAACATATTCAGGGCAACAAAAGCATAATACAAAGCTCGGGTATTGTCATATTGGAAAGTTTGAAGCATTTAGTAGCTTCCAACAATTAGGATTCAGTGTTTTTTCGAACTAAAATTCAGTTCAAGTTTGAAGATTCTTGTAAACTAAAACGCATTACGTATGATTTTGGCGGCAACTAAAATTTCATTTTTTTATTTCAGTTGTTACTATTTTTATTTTATGAGGATTTTTTTATTGGTTATTTCAAAAACCGAACCGTTAAGCACCAAAAATTAATAAATCGAAAACCGATAAGAAAATATCTTATTGGTTGGTTATTGATTTTGCATATTTAAAAACTGAAAACTGATAAACCTAACCAATAACACACAAAAATGAACCGAATCAACTGATGCACACCCCTAACCGTGTCTTAGAATACTATTACCTTTAGAAGACTTCTACGTCAAATAGCCTAAAAATTTATTTTTATTAAATAATTAAATAATAATTAAAATAAAATAGTGAAAAGATGATTTTATCTAAAGCAGAGACTTTTAATGAAGGGCAAAAATTTCAAATCACTTTTCTAAAGGGCTTCAGACTTTTAATATATTATAAATTATAGATATAGATTATAGATAGATATAAATTGTAGATATAGATACACTCTACCAAGTGATCCCTAATAGTTATCTAAATTCATTTATTTAGCTTATAAAATTAGGAAAAGTTTATTATTATTTTTATAATATCGCTATCATTAAATAATTATATAAAATATTAGTAATTAAATCTAAATTTCTAAACATAATTAATAAATAATAAATATTTTCTTGAAGAGAATTTCAAGTTAACATGAATCGAGTAAAAGAAAACTAAATGTTATTTTTTATTTTGATTAGAGTTGGATGTACCTAAATTTTTGCCTTCTTTAGTTTTTGGTTTGTTGAATTTTTTCACATAATCTGTCATTGTGAGTCGTGGTGTTCATGGTTTGATTTGGATTGCTTTTGATTAAAATCAAAATCAAATCAATTTAATTCATTTTTAAATTTCTTAAATAAAATAAATAAAAATAATAGATTTGGTTTGATTTTTCGACTTTTAACTAGCTAAAGATAAATTGATAATGGTAAAATAATAGATACATTGATACAAGAATTACAAAAGATACACAAAATCACACACCAAAATCAGTCCACAAATCTAGAAACCGAGGACCTCTTTTAGTGACACACTCAAATTCGAATAACAAGAACAATAACACAAGATATAGGGTGTTTTGAACACCAAACCAGCAACTCAAACTAGTATTATCAACAATAGATGAAGAACAATAATATAATAACAATACCTATGGATTACAAGATGAGCAAGACCAAAAAAAATGGTGCAAGATTACAATAAGGAAATGGATAGGTAGTGAGACATACACCACTATAATGACTAAGAACCTAAGTGTACATTGAACACTAAGACCCTTAAAAAGATAGTAGTAACACCTACATTCTTCAAAGATACACAAGAGGGACCTTAATCCTTCAAGCACCCCGAAGTTCCAAGCAAGCAAACAACAAAAGAGAATCCACCCTAATGTTGTACCTAGTTTCGGCCAAGCCTCCAATGGGAGAGAGAACTTATCTTTCAAGTTGTGTATTACAAGATTCAATATAAAAAAACTAAGTAAAGAAACCCTTAATTGTTCCTTATATAGTATATTACAAATTAAAGACAAAAAGACCAAAAGGGCCCTTAGAGAATAGGCTCCCATCTAGTGTAACTTGGTGTCTTTTTTTTATGTGTATTTAAGACCTTAATTATACTTCTTTGCACATACACTTGGGCGATTTAAATATACACCCACATAAGTTCATCTATGTGATCGCAGTTGTATTATCTTCTCCATCTTGAGAGGAATTTGTCTACAAATTCAAGCAATCATCACCCGTAAGCTCTCCTTTTTGAATCATTTTTTCAATACTCCTCCTAAGGTTAGGATGTTCAACCAAGGGTTACATAGTATCATCAAGCATTATCCTTGGACTTACATGTTCTACAACCTGCACATAAGAAGAATGAATACAAGGCAAAGTGCTAGCATCTTGGTTAGTAAGCAATGAAGGTCCTTTGTGGGCAAATCCAACCACCTTGACTTTCGACTCCTCTTCTTATTCATCACCCTCACCCTCGATTTCCTCTTTTAAACCATCACTAAGCATGACTCTCTTTTCCATAAACAAGGGTACTACACACTCTCTATCAATCGGCCAAATATCTTCCCCGCCTTCATCTATTTTTACCTCAGCTTCTTGCTCTCCATCTTGAGCGTTTTCATCAACCTCATTCGATTCAAGCCCCACCTCCTCACCAAGGTAATACAATTTTCCTTCCCTAAGGATTACATTTCTCCGGTTTGGGCACTCATTATCCTTGTGTCTCTACCCTTGACATTTAAAACATTGAAATCTTTTAGGACGAGAAGTAAAATTCAGTTGACCTTCATTTCTTGAAACATACCTTTGGGCAACCTTGGTCTCGGCTTGTATCAGCTTGGCCTCGGGTTGCTCCTCATTGGATGAGTCAATCTTGTCCTTGTACCAACTCGAGTATGATTGCCCCTTGAACTTGCTGCCCGCCCTTTCCCGTATCTCTCTTTCAATCTCCAAGGCGGCTTGGAAGATGGCGTCAATAGTGTCAATCTTGTGTAAGGTTAACCATGAGTTAATATCTCGATTCAATCCCACTTTAAAGTGAATGATGTCGTGACTTACTTGTTCCGCTCGGCGATCAAGTTTCAAAATGAGTTGTTGGAACTCATCATAGTTAGCCGCGACAGTTTTGTTCCCTTGACTTAAGTTATATAACTTAGCAAGGAGCTCTTGTTAGTACCTTTTGTAGAGGTACCTTTGCCTCCTGAGATATCTTAGTCGAAAATAAGGAGGGGGATGTCCCTCAACCAAAACATTGCTGAAACGCTTAACATACTCCCACCAAGTAGTAGCATACCCCTCAAAATAAGCAATCACATAACAACTCTTTTTCTCCTCGGTGATATCATTGACTTGGAAGACCTTCTCACATGCGGATTCCCATGCAAGAAACTCCTTGGGGTCACTCTCACCCTTGAAGATTTGAAGTCCCATCTTAATGGTATTTAGTCCAACTTCTCGATTTTGGTTGCCTTGTTGGTTTCAAGGACCAAATCTTCCTTCCCGGCCATGAACTTCTCTTGGATAGACATGCCTACCCCTTATCTCTTCCCCTCTCATGTAAGCTTTCTCATATGGACCGTACCCCTCATGTTGTTCCCTATTACTATATCCCTCTACATGGACCGGTCTATTTGGGTTAAATGGAGCTTGTAGTGAAGGGATTGGATTTAGTGGATAGACAGGTCTTTGGTCAAGTGGAGTTTGGGTTGGAGGGATCGGGTTATGGGGTAGCATTTGGGTTCCAATTCCTTATTAGACTTGGTGTAGTGGAGGGTGAATTGGCTTCTCATGGTCTTGGCTTTAGGAATAAAGTGTGGGCTGGTTTGGAGATTGGATGGTTGTCTCAGGGGATGGAACATTTGGTGCAAGGCCTCGGGGTTAGTGGTTGGTGAAATGTTTTGAGGGGTAAAAGGTCGGCTTTTTTTTAGCTTTCCACACGTTCTAATCTCCCACCCATAGTCGACATCTCACCTTCATCAAAGCCATACCTGAGTTTAATTTTTTAATACCCGTATTCACTCTAGCAATGTCACGGGACATGGCCTCAAGATGAACCAATATTATATTAATGGAATTAATGTCTATGGTTTGAGCATTTGAGGCCTCGGGTTCCATTGAGTCTATACCAAAAAAATCCCTTCAAGTTATGGTTAAACAAGTCACCAAATCTGTCCATAATGCCACACACACAATAATACAACACAAACCTACAAAATAAACACACGTTAGTTCAAACAATCCTCACTAGTCTCTCACATACTTTGTGGTCTCATACTTATCGTCACAAATATTTGCAATCCGGCTTGTAACTTATGGTGAGTTGAAGAGTAAGTCTACTCCTTAGTTGGAATGGATTTTTGTTCGATGACTCAAGGAAGTAATGTTTGAAATTGAACCAAGAAGTACTACGAATTAAAATGACAAAAGCACTCAAGCAAACGATGACACGAAGCAAACGATGTCAAAAGACTAATTGACAAGCTAGTAGGAATGTACTAGTTTGTTAATTAGTTCTCAAGTCAATTAGGGGAAACTAGGAATCAATAATTAGAAACTAGAACATCTAAATTTGAACTTAATTATCACGTGAACAGTAACTAGGGTGATGTGGCAGCATGTCATTAGCCGCGGGTCCACATATGTTGTTCATCAACTTGAAGTCTTGGTCCCTTTATATCATTTGTAATGGATGACTTATTATTGGGAGGGAAACGTAAAGTCTTGTAACTTTTTCAAACTCTAAAGGTGATGTTTGACCTTACTAGTTCCACAAGACAAGGTTCTTTGTTTTAAGGAAAAATGGCTGTCAAGTCTAGAAAGGTGATATTGACAAGTCTTCTCACAAACAACTTTTCAATTTTGTCTTACAACCTTTTTGGATCTATTGCTCTTTTGACACATAGGATGAAGAGAAACTTTTAAGAAGAACACAACATCAACACCTTCAAGAACAAAACAACAATACACCACAATGGCACTCTAACGTCCAACACAAGTCAAACTCACGGCCACTTCAAGTTTTCACAACAAGAAGTCTCTTCTAATTAAGCTCAACTTTAGATTTAGACACTTTTTGTGTTGATGAGGAAGAGACCAACACAAGAAACAAACTAAACAAGTAAATTTTTTTTGTAGATCTACAACCAATTTTCGACCAAAATATTTAAGAATACATTTTTGGGTAAGAGCTTTCCAAGATTGGTTTTATAAGAACAAAACCAAGCCTTAAGCTTTGATACCAAATGATACAAGAATTACAAAAGATACACAAAATCACACACCAAAATCAGTCCACAAGTCTAAAAACTGAGGACCTCTTTTAGTGACCACACTTGGATTCGAATAACAAGAACAATAACACAAGATATAGGCTGTTTTGAACACCAAACCAGCAACCCAAACTAGTATTATCAATAATAGATGAAGAACAACAATATAATAACAATACCCGCGGATTACAAGATGAACAAGACAAAAAAAAATGGTGCAAGATTACAATAAGGAAAAGGATACGTAGTGAGACATACACCACTATAATGACTAAGAACCTAAGTTTACATTGAACACTAAGACCCTTAAAAATATAGTAGTAACACCTACACTCTTCAAAGAGACACAAGAGGGACCTCAATCCTTCAAGCACCCCAAAGTTCCAGGCAAGCAAACAACAAAAGAGAATTCACCTTAATATTGTACCTAATTTAGGCCAAGCCTCCAATGGGAGAGAGAACTTGTCTTTCAAGTTGTGTATTACAAGATTCAATATAAAAAAAAAACTAAGTAAAGAAACCCTAAATTATTCCTTATATAGTATATTACAAATTAAAGGCAAAAAGACCAAAAAGGGCCCTTAGAGAATAGGCAACCCTCTGGTGTAACTTGGTGGCTATTTTTTATGTGTATTTAAGCCCTTAATTACACTTCTTTGCATACACACTTGGGCGATTTAAATACACACCCACATAAGTCCATCAACGAGATCGCACTTGTATCATACATTGGATAACTATTTCAAATAAATATTAGAAATCAACTAATTTCTCGTTACTATCACAAGATGAATGTATATAAATTATTTAGTATTTTCAACTTCTCCAATGTTTCAACATGTTTAAGTTTCATCACTATAGATGTTATTTTGCATCACATGTTTAACATCCACAAAACTAAGATACAATTTTAAATAGAATGGTTAACCTACAAAAATCGATGGAGCAAGGCATTGAAGAATAAATAGATGCCTTAGCCAAAAAAATTAAAAATCAACAATATATCACACCGCATATAGACAATTACATTTAAATGTTGGGTTTGAGCATATATTTTAAGAAATGAAACTTAAAAGTATTGTAGTGCATGTGAAAGAAGTAGACTAAAATCAAATTGATGATTAAAAGATATAAAATATTTATAATTATTTATGAAAAAGTAATCTCATATATTCAAATTATTACAAAAAATATGTATATAATTTACCGGTTCAATTTGATTATTTATTTGATTATTTTTTAGTAAAATCAAAATCAAATCAAATATTATTGATTTTTAAAAATTAAAAACTAAACCAAATATTATTTTTTTTAATCAATTTGATTTTTAAAACCAAACCATGAACACCCCTAACAATGAGTTATGTAAATTTTTTATCAACCTTTTTAGAATATAATTATATTTATTTAAAACTCAATTATATTTAAAAAACAAATCTGCAGATAAATACTTTTAGCTAAAAATTAGGGAGGGGGGAGGGGAAGCACAAAATTTTTATACAACAAGAGGAGCATGGCCCGTGTCAGCACGGGCCCAACATTAAGATATTTTAATTATGCACATAAGTTAAATTGATGTCAATTTGAATTATGAATTATTGAATACACAAATTTAACATATTAATTACTTAATAGTATTTTTCAAGGAACCAAGTCTCACAATATAATTATATATATTTTGTTTATATAAATGACAAAATTCGGTGCATTTTTAAGTTTAGATCCTTAATCATATGATAAAGGGTTATCTAGTCATGCATATTACATCATATGTGGCTTGCAATTAATAACTCAAAATTGTATTTTACTCCCCTACTAATTCGATATAAATATTTTTTGCTTTTATTTCTCCTTCTTTTTTATTTGTCAACTCGTTCTTTGAAGTTATATTAAATTAATATTTTAAATTTTAAGTGTTTCAAAAATTATATAAAAAAGAAAACTATATGTTACCATTTTTCATATTAATTTAAGTTATTTGACTTTGAAAACACGATAAAACATACTTATGTAGTTGTTTTATTGAACTGTGCTTTTATATATGTTTCTTCCATTGAAATATAGGAGTCGTTTGTTAGGGTGTATAAAAATAATCTCGAATAGAATGTATTAGTAATGTCTGAATTAATAATACTTGTATTAGTAATATTGATATTATTTAACATTATTTCTTATACACTGCCTGGTGTGATGTATTGGAACTTGCCTTTTCAATCCGGATATATTTAAACAATTTTTTTTTAAAAAAAATTGCATATATATATATTCTAAGATTCATCCGAGATTTAGCATGGGTTCAATATATATTATTTTTTATCTTAATTAATGTTACACAAATAAAATTTAGATAATCAATCATATACTTAATATGTTTTTAGATATTTTAAGTTGTTAACTATTGTAATTTATAATATTTTAAAAATAATTTTCAAATAATATATGTTACTCTCCTTGTCCAAACTTTTGTGGCATTGATATTAAATTATATTTCTAAAATAACTGAAGTTTTTAATTATTGTAATTTATAATACTTTTCTTCTATTCCAATTTAAGTGAGACTAATATAATTTTGAGAGTCAATTAAATATTTTATATCTTTTAAATTTTTTAAGTTGCTAATTATTGTGATTTATAGTATTTTTTAAATATATTTTTTGAAATATATATTAGATTAAATTATTTTTAAATATTTTAAGTTTTTAACTATTGTAATTTATAATACTTTTTATGTAATTTTCAAATAATATATGTTACTCTCCTTGTCCAAATTTTTGTGTCATCGATAGTCAATTATATTTTTTAAATAATTTAAATTTTTAATTATTGTAATTTATAATACTTTTTCTATTCTAATTTAAGCGGAAAAATATTTTGATGGCTATAATAATTAATTAGGGGTGATTTAGTAAAATCACTATTGAAGCAATAAAACAAACATGTCTTAAATGACTTACAACAACTAACTAAAAGTGAGATAGCAAAATTACTATAAACAAAATACTTGTGAAAAAAATTTAAGTGAACCTCATATAAGCCGTCAAGTTAGTTTAAAACATCAAGAGTTAATTATTATTTTATATATTTTACCTTTTTATTAAATATTATTAATTTTTTAATATCTAGATGACTTATAATAATTAATTAGGGGTGATATAGCAAAATCATGGTTAAATTAGCTTAAACAGACATGTCATAAATGTCTATTATATTTTTTTAATTAAATATTATTAATTTTTTTAATATATAAATGATTTATAGTAATTAATTAGGGGTGATATAGTAAAATCACGCAAGCAGCCTGCTGAAGCAGACATGTCGAAACCTTCTTTTCTATATAATAGAAATTATCATTTTATATATTTTACCTTTTTATTAAATATTATTAATTTTTTAATACTTAGATGACTTATAATAATTAATTATGGGTGATATAGTAAAATCACGGTTAAAGTAGCTGAAACAGACATGTCGTAAATGTCTATTTTACTTTTTTAATTAAATATTATTAATTTTTTTAATATATAAATAATTTATAATAATTAATTAGGGGTGATATAGTAAAATCACGACGCAAGCAGCCTGCTGAAGCAGGCATGTCGAAACCTTCTCTTCTATATAATAGACTAGATAGTGATGGCCCGTGTTGAAACATTTTTCTCAACTAAACGATATGTCTATTCTAACATATTTTATCTATACTAACATATATATTGTAAATGATCGTGCAACTTTTTATCTACATTTGATCACCTATAGCTTTGCAATCGCACTAGTAGCATCTTCAAGCATCTTACTTCGGTATCATCTACTTTTTTTATCAGTTGAGCTATCTTGTCAACATTTGCAATGCGTGCTTCCTATCTAGAGCTCACATAGTCAAACACAAATGAGAACTAAGCATAACAAAAATGTAAAAGAAAAGTGAGAAATCAGTGACATATGAAATATTTTGGCAATTGAGAATTCAATGTCCAGATAACAAAATCAAGACTCTCTTCAGAGTTAATCGAGCTTCCTCTTTCGTAAGGAAAAGTCAACAGACTTGGTTGCTTCCTCGGTGCTTGTAGGATAAATTCGAGTCAGACACCTTTGGTCAAAGCATCCATTTGATTGCATTAAAAGTGGTTTAACCATTTTTAAAAAGCAGCCAACGGAACTGAATGCTATAGGCATCACAAGCAGTCCATCGAGTAGTAGCAAAAAGGAGCTTTGAATATATTAAGAAACAATAATAAAGTTGGAAAGGATCTAGTAGAAATGGAAGTCATTTAATCAGATAATTTTTGCAGAAGTGAAGGAAGCGCACAGGAGCAACACTATCGTGTGGAACTTTCTTCAAAGGACCATGACACCCACCCTCACCATACATGCAGAAGCAGGCTTCCATTGCAAGGAAGACATCACCAAAGCGGCTTCCTTCCATCGAGGTTCCTTTATAGGAGTGGATGGTGGTTATAGACGCGGTTGCACCAACAGCAACTGCTAGGACAGTCTAGTTTCAGATTCAATCTTCAAAACTCATTCAAAACTTGCAACACCTTTTCTCCTAAAATTCAAAAATTACTTTCTCAAAATCAGTTGGGTAAAGCTAGATAGAAATTACTCAAAACTTAATTTCGGTTAAAAAAAAGTACCTGAGGTTTGAGTCGGAGGGTGATCATTGCCATTAGATGATCTGCATGTTGGAAAATTAAAAACCAAAAGCTCAGCTGCACACACAACAACTAGTGATCCATCGAAGCAGCATCACTATTAGTAACCTTAAAAAGGAAAGACCAATGCACAATATCTTAAATTACCAACACATGAAGTATAATACAACATAAGAAATTGCATACGAAAAATAGTACAATGCAAATTATAGCAACTATTAATCACTAAATGAAACCGATGAAGTCCATGATTAAGTCAATTTATACGAACGTTAACCGTAGTTGGACCTATACAAAGAGGAGAATAAGAAATAAAGATATACATGTATGAAATATTCATAGAAAAAATTACACCTTTAGGTCAAAATCCGCCAATGTAACAATAGAAATAGAAAATTAAAGCAAAAAGGGTGGAAACATAAATAGATAAAGTTTCAGATAAAAGGCTATGAAATATACTTAGAAAGGCTTACATCTTTTGGTCACGATCACAAATGTGACAATAGAAGAGCAAATTATAGCAAAAAGGTGGAAATACAAACAGATAAAGATTTAGATAGAAAGTTGTAAACATACTTAACAAAAAATATAATTCAGACTCTTAGTTCACAATCAAAATGTGACAACGGGAAGCAAAGAAGAGCACAAGACGATGAAAAAATAACCAGATAAAGATACATCTTTAAGTCACAATCCAACAACAATAACAAACCAAGCGTAATTCCACTGGTAGGGTCTGAGGAGGATAGTGTGTAAACTCAACTCACTTGCATTGTGCACATCAAACTTCATGAAGTCATTGGGAAGATAGTGACGGATCGTCTTGTCAGCCCGTCTCCGTTGTTGGGCATCTAGACATATCCCTTGAACTTTCTTCCAACTCTAGAATCAATATCTTTTGATCAACGTCAGCTTGACTGTATTAGTGATCCAATCCAGCTTGATCGCACCACAACTAACCATTTGATAAACCTACCCACCAAAAATGGGGCAGATGAACTAACATTGAGCTTCACAGAGGGCAATTTCTTCAATATCTCAACATCTTAACCATGCCTTTGACACTGCTTTCTTCCCAATATTAAAACACACAACAAATACTATATGAACACTAATTCACTAAAGTACCAAATAAAATTTTCAAGGAGTATACCCCCACAAAATGCATATTAAAATTAAAAGGATTAAAAAGCACCAAAGCATCTTTGAAGTGCATAATCAAAATTGAAGCTGCATAGATACAGATCCGTAGGAAAAACCCCAAAGAAAAATCAAAATTAAACATGTAGTTTTCACCATCAGATTTCAATGTAAGACAACATAATTCAATCTTTTTCCTAATATAAATGTAAAAATAAAAAATACCTGCCAGTGAAAAATAATTTGGCAGAAGAAGAAGACAACGATAGATGATCGATTGAAATCTTTAGTTTTTATATTGAAAAAAGCATTGTACTTTTTGATGATAGATGAGTGTCATTTTTGTGTTTAGAAGAAAGGTGAAGGAGCTTACTTTTTTGACACGTAAAAGGTAGCTGATGCATATCAGCTAATGTACTTAATAGATACGTAAAAGGTAGCTGATGCATATCAACTAAACCAAAATAACAAAACTATCCTTGGATATAGGCATGCATGTTGGAATCCTAGCCTTTTCTAATATAGTAGAAAAAATGCGATTCTCTCTGCGGGATTTTTTTTGATTTAGAAGACAATATAATGTCGTTAATATTAAATGTCATGGAAAGATATTGCTATGATTATGTAAATATTTTTAAAATATTACACAATTATGTTTTCTCAGTATTTAATAATACTAGTATATTTAGGTGTACGCACCTCATGCGTGTACCTCACTTTAATGAGTTTAAACGCTATACTAAATATGATATTTGTTTAAATAATACAAATGAAAACAATATTTTTTGAACATGTAAAGATGGAGAATTTATTTAATTAATTATATAGTATTTTCATTATCTAAGATACAAATAAGATAGTGAAAAATGAGAAATACATTAACATCCCCTTATATGTGCCAGCAAATTTTATTTTTACATAATATTGTATATACTCTCATGTGTATTTTAAAATTTTAAGTTAGCCGTATATTTTAGATTTATAGTTTCATTGAAAAATTTAAAATTTATCATGTTTTATTTTAATTTCAGCAAGTAAATGCGTAATAATTGAAGATTAAAGATATTTTAGTATACAACACAAGTAGAGTTTAGATTTTGCATAAGAATTTAGCCAAAAAGTGTGCTCTTCATTATTTAAAAATTTGTAAATATTTGTATTATATATTTTATTGTGAACTCACGTGATTCAATTTTCAACCCTTTATGAAGTATGATGTGATTATATTTTTGTGTCTCAGTGTCTTCATTAAGACAATCGACTAGTGATGAGAAAATCATAAAGTTAGTGCAATTTAACTTGATTTCATTCTAGGAGTGGCATTTGACCTTCATATTCCATGCAAACAATTCATAGATTTTCTATGTGAATTGAGAGACAATTACAATTAGTGCAACGTGTATTAAATTGATAATTTTTTATTAGTTCAATATCAAGAAATTAAATTTAAAGTTTCTTCAACAAGTATCAAGTAAAGTCACAAATTCATGAGATTTACTAAAAAAAAATCAAGTCAACTAAATTGTATTATTACCTTTTTCTTCCTAAAACAAAAGCAATTCTTTTACAAAAAAGGATAGACAAGACATCTACATAAAAAATACAACTAATAGTTGAGAAAATATTAGATATATACAATTTTTTTTTTTTTAATAATTAGTCAAGTTTATTGAAGTGCCCAATAAAATTTTATATTTTGTATGTGTCAAGAAAATAAAGAATTTTTTTTTGTATCTTACAAAATTCTTCAACTTCAATGCTTCAAAAAAAATAATCTAAAAGTAATAAGTCTCCAAAGTACATGTGTTGTACGTGTATATTACGTCAATCCATAAAAAATGTATGTGTTCCTTCTTACTCATCACAAGATTTTTGTACTTAAATATACAATAATTCTTTTCCCTTTAACAATATTATGAGTTTCATATTAATGTATAAAATAAATCTCGATCGAGGCTATACTTACAAACATAAAAGGACACTTTATTCACGATCAAGAAATTCAATATATTAGAAAGAAAATTTGAAATTGAAAATCACAAAGTTACGTTAGAGATTCAATAACGGAAGTTACTTACATACATAAAAAGATGTTTTGTTATTCTTGATGAATAATGCCAGCATAATGGTAAAAGAAATCTGAAACCCAAAAATAAAGTTAGAATCTCAATAACAAACCTACTTACAAACATACAAAAACAATTTGTTATGCCATTATGTATTGTAGAAGAAAAATTATTCAATTTATAGAAGTCAAAAACCTTTTTTTCTTAAAAAAAGATTACCTAAATATGAAAAATTTTCTTTATTTTTTAAGGAAAAGTAAAAATTAATCATGGTAATGAATTATTTATGATAATATATATATATTTTTGATAAATAAATTATTTATCTTAGTATTTCGTTTTCTTTCTAACTCGCTTAAGGGATGAAAAATTTATCCAAATATAAATTAGGATTCCTAGAATAGTGTATTGGCCATTGGTAACGGTTTTAGTTTAGAGCAACGAATCCTATGCCTATAAGGCAGGGGATTTTTTTCTATCACTATTCTTAGAGTATTAACATATTAGGATTTTTGCAAAATAATTTTAACACGTGAGAAAAAAAATTACCATAAAATTAGTAATTTAATCATAATAAGAAAACCTTCTCCATTTAAACATTTAATATCATAAAAATAATTTTAAAAAAGGTGAAAAGATAATTTTATCTATTGCATAGATTTTTAATAAAGGGCAAAAAAGGTGAAAAGATAATTTTATCTATTGCATAGATTTTTAATAAAGGGCAAAAAGTTCAAGTTACTTTTTAACATCTTTACACTTTTAATATATTATAGATTATAGATTATATATATAAAAAAATCATGTTTATTGATTTTTCCTACTTTTTCGTCCTAAAAGTTTAGCTCTCACGTGTAACTAACAAATCCTAATATTCTTATAATCATGTTTAAGCTTTCAATTCTCACCCAAATTGTTCATATTTTCTCTCTCTCAATAATATGACCTCCTCGATATTTATGGTATATATTGAATATTATAATTTGCAATATTAAAAATATATAAAAGGTATAAGAATATAAATAATTATATATTTACCAATAATTCTAATATATCATAAATTTAATAGGAATATTTAACTATACAAAGTATAATAATGGTATAATGTATATGTGGTTGTGTTTATTTATGATTTTTACTTTGAAATATTACTTTAATATATTTACAAACAAGGTAAAAACACAAAAGATATATATGAACATAGTTATTCTTGATTTACTAAGATTTTAACCATATATTTTCAATTCATTATTTTGGATGTTGTTGTAAAAGATTTATTATATATATATATATATATATATATATATATATATATATATATATATATATTTATTTATTTATTTATTTATTTATTTATTATATTCAATAGAGTATAAACTATAATGATATATTTAGTATATTTTTTTATTATATGGTACGATTAGAGTGTTCGATACCTTTACTTCTTTACAAAATATCAAAAATCCTAACTCGTGAATTCCGAAAACATTCCCATGAGTCCCTTATCAAACATGTCCATAAAACATACAAAATAACCCATGCATGATCTTAGAAAAAGTGTCTTACTTTGTATAAGAAAAATCCCAAAAGTCTTCTCTTGAGCCCTAAACCGTTGAATCTCTAAAATCAAAAGAGGACTTAGTCTCAGTAATCATTGAAGAAATATACATTGAATACATTAGAGATCACCTATCTTGAGTTAGGATGAGCAGTGAGGGTTCTTTAGAGCTCCAGGAGTCGAGTGAAAATAAAAAATGAAGATTTGAAGAGGTTAAAAGCCTTTTATAAACTTTCCCAAATTTAGGGTAGTGGTAATCATGCTATTATAACGGAAAGTGGACTGTCAGTTTCACATTTTAATACTCTTTTTCCTTCTCAAATAAAAAAAATATGATGTTGTCTCCTCCTAAAAATACAATAGGATTGTCCCTAGACTTGTGAATGACATGAATGGGGAGACAATTTCGAGAGGGCGTGTTCCAACAGTAGATTTGTGGAATCTCCATCAGGATTGGTAGAGCTCAGGCAAGGAATGAGAGTTTATGCTTCTGTAATAATAGATGTGCATTCAGGTAGGTTAGGTTTAATTAAGTAGTAGACTATGGTTAAAAAGCATATTCATGATATAGATTGATGAAAGATTTCATGTTTAGGCTTGCAAGCATGATGTTTGGATGCATCAAATGTGATAATTAATGCAATCATGAATTAATCTAATGTAAATATTATTGATTGTGTAAAGTTATTGTTGATGTCTATATGTTGCTATGTCACTCATGCCAATTAGGCAACAAGGTATGGTTGGACAAAAATTAATAGATTGAGTGAACTTATATTAATTTGGTGTTAATATAATTGAATTATATCTATTATTGGTAATAGCTAATATAATCTATTGTGTTAAAATGCACAATGATGAATGCTAATATTTCGGGCGAGGAAATTATGAGGAGTTGTGAAATAAACCAACTAATTATGGCTTCAGGATAAGTTGGGAGTTGGGAAGTAGAACAAGTTCTAATTATGATAATAAAGGGTTATGGTAGAAAAATAGATATGAGAATTTTTGAATAATAGTGTTGCTCAGGATCGATCGGTAATCAAGTGAAGGAACTTGTATAAATGAATCTAAACCATTGTGCGTATCATAAAATAGGAGTTAGACTCGATTGATTGCGGGTATGTTCCTTTGATTATTTGTTGCGTCGTCCTCGGGCATAATTGTTATTGAAAAGTTGTAGTTTCATAAGTTTGATCTAATAAGTTGTCGTTTGTCCTTAAAACAAGTTGTAGGTTATGTGTCACAATTCAAGCTTGTCGTGGGTGGTACCCACACTACTCACCTGGTAGGATAACCATCTACCCTAAAATATCATCTCAAAATCAACACTTAGAAGAGTCAAAATCTAATCCATCAATAAAGATGTCCACTTCTAAATCAAAACATAAGTACAACTAAAAATGCAGAACATTGTACTTAACCATAATCATCCCTATAAACCGAACATCGTTAGTATCAAAACTTCTAAAGATCGTTAAGAAGGGGATGCAACTCCAAAAACTAAACTGAAAAACACAAGTCCAGAAATAAAGACTATGACATCAAATAAAGATCTCATAGTAGCCCGCATATGCTGCTCACCCCGAAATCTATAGCCAACCGCTGGAATCACAAATGAGGTCTCGTAGGAGTCTTTGAAATATGCGTTGCACTCACAAAAGTAAGAGAACGTGTAGTATCAGCACACAAGAAAATAATAGTATGTACTAGAAGGGTCATTTGGCCAACCCAAGATGAGAATATGAATACTTAACTAAATTATAGTACAACAAGTTAATCTATGCACAACCAACATACAATTAGCAAGACAAGAATCACATAAACAACTTAGGAATTCAATCAATAAGGCAACATAGTATTACCCAATCAAGTTCAATCAAATCAATGTCAAGACATGTAAATAATTATCGAGCATACAATCTATTTTTTGGTCCAGTTATGGAATCGTTAAACTTACCTAACCCTCATGCATATACACTATGGGTTAAGCATACCCCTTTAGCCACCTTGTAGGGATAATTTTAATCCAAGTACTACATCCTAGACAGAAGTGTTTACCAATCTTGTTTCATCAAAAATAGTGAGAACATTCTAAATACCGAAATATTTTTAATTTAACAATGAAGTAGGTCAAAAACATACAATAATATAAAAATTCTTTGCATTGACCACACCAAACAACATGCACTAACAAGCCACATTACAAAGTATTTAACATATACATATAACACAAATTTGATTAAACTACAATACCATCACCTACCTCGAACCAAGCTTGCATAACTTCTTTAAGCTGGAGCATTGTTCTTCTATACAATTTTCACTTGTTCTTGGTCTAGAACGTGCATATAAACACATAATTAATGAAATGAACTACCATTTTGGAAATTATAACTCACACCCAACCCCTAAGGCCAAGTTCATGATCATTTTCTTTCTTTCTAGGGCTTTTCTATCCTTATTCATCTTAAACTATCAATTTCATGGATTAATTAGTGAATTAATAAAATACAAGGGTAAATTAACCGTTAATGATTAAAATTCATTAATTTATTACATGATTTCCTCCCTTACACCAAAAAATAACAAAAATCACCCTAAAATCCTCCCCGAACTTCATAAGTTAGCAATTCTAAGGTTAAATTATCAAATACAAGTTAATGTGGATGAATTCTTTACCTTTACGAAGCAAACAATGAAAATTTGATGAGAATCGCCCAAAATCATCCTCCTTTGCTCCAACATAAGTTTTAGAAAAATAAACTATTTTGAAAAGTCAACTTTAATTAAACTACGACTTTCACCGTTATAGTGGCATATGCCGCTATAGCAGATATCGACCATGTATGATTGCTGCTATAGCGGCGTGTTGGACACAATACCAGCGTCAAGGGATAGAAAGTCCAGTTTTGTCCAAAAATTTCACTTTTTGCAACACACCTTAAATCAGGAATATTTCAAATGATGCCCTTTACGCTAAGATCAATTTTGAGAGTTCTACTCACCTAAATTTCATTTAGTAAATTCCTATGGGATTCTTATCATCTTAGCAAACTAGATGTAACGACCTAAAAAATTTGATGAAATATGTGAAATTTTTGGTTTTATGTGATTTGACTATTTTACCCCTTCTCATAGTTGTATTATGGTATTTCTAGGGTGTGGGGTCACTGACATGATTTTTGATGAATTTTGGTACCATTTATGCGATATTGTGGTTTTTTATGGTTTCGAGAGCCTTAGTTTGGACTTATGTGAATATCTTTTGAAACATGCAATAGATACCTAAAAAGACTGCACCAGCAGCTCTGTAATATCGATTTTAGGTTAGGTAGATCTTTGGTTCGGGTTCTGACGCACCCGAGCTCATTTCAACCTATTGATCGAAAAGTTGAAAAATTAGAAATATGGGTGTGGGATCCACATTTAGTTAAAACAATTTCAGATGAAAAATCCAACTTCACCATTAGATCCAGAATGTCGATTTTAGGGTGGAAGCATGTGGGGTGTGATTTTACGGCTTTTAAATCTCATTTCGACCCTCGATTTAGAAAATTGTAATTTCGGATTTTAGGGGTCAACTTTGTGAAAACAATGTCTTTTTGAAAATCCAACTTCGCCAATGCATTCGTAACGTCGAATTTAGTGTGTTTACATAGTTCATTTGCATATATCAGACTCCGAACGAATTCCGAGCACCCCGTCGAAATCCGAATTGGACTTAAAATTAAAAAAATAGTTTTTTTATCTATAGCTGGTGCAGAAAATCTGCACTATTAATAGCAGTTTTTGCGCCCATTTTGCTCATTTTTCATCTTTCCTTTTGAGAGTTAAACCCTAAAATAGTGTGGGAGCTTAGAAGTGAAGCTTGTGGGAGCTTGGATAGCTAGATTAACATTTATTTCTTGATTCTATAACGGATTTAAGGTAAAAATTCACCGTTTTCTTAGTAATTTTTTGATTAATTTCTCAAAACACAAAATCTTAGGGCTTGATTTTCAACCCAAATTGTACTCCTTTTTCACTTGAATAATACTTTAATCTTATAATTACTAGTTTTTCATCAATTTAATCTTCAAAACAACTTTGATTCTTGATTTTAACCTGGATTTTAAAGATTTTATTTGGTAAATCTTAAAATGGTTTGATTTGAACCTCATTTTTTACTCTTGTTGACTTGGGTTTTCATCTCCAGGTTCTTAAAAATATGGAAAATGTGTTTTTGAAGTAAAGTTATAATTTTGCCCTTCTTTTTTTAAAAATTCGTTCCGGGGGTCCATTTTGATCCCGAACTAACAGTAATCAATATAGGTGTCGTTGATTTTATTTTGACACATAGATTCCAAATTTAATAGTTTTAGAGGAGTTCAGGATCATTTGTGGAAAGTAAGACCGTGTGTTCGAAGTGTAGCGGACCGATTTTGATTTTTGAGGTAGGTTATGGCTTAACTCTTTCAAACTGGGCTGAGTAGTAAATAATGGTATAAAATACATGTTAAGGGTGGGAACTAATCATGAAAAATGGCTATTTATGTGTTGTGCCCGTGCGGGGGCCTATATGTGATGTAATTTTCAAAATTGAGTTATTATGTGATATGTGTGAACTTATGGTGTCTTATGTGATATTGATAGCCTTTAATATATGTGAAGAATTGTATTATTAAAATTCTTCATATGTTACCATTGGTGTATTGTGACTATATTCATACTTTATTGGCATATGAGACGTGGAAATTCTGAATGAAACTAAAATAAAGAGTGGATATTGACTCATGTGGTTGTGAAAATATATCATTGTAGTTGGTTGTGGAAATATATCATGTGTTTGGTTGTGGAAATATATCATGCGGTTGGTTGTGAAAATACTCATTGTGATTGGTTGCGAGCATTAAATCCTCATATCATTCTCATTCATGAAACATTGGTACCACCATGGCAACACCTGAGAAACACTGGCAACACCTTTTTAAAATCCTTTTCGAGATATGTGCCAGGAAGGAGATATTGTAACACCGTATAAAATCTTTTTCGAGAGATGTACCGAAAAAAAATATGAGATATGTGGATTGTATATGGATTTACAAACCTCCTAGTGGTCCTACGTCAGGAAGATTTAGCTTTATAGGTGTTTATGGGGATTATGCTATGATCCTGAAGGTTGTACGACGACCTTATGCATCATCATCATCATCATATACATTACACTTACTTAATTATGTTACGTTGTGCTGTATAGCTATATTGACTTGTCATCTATGTATTTATCGTTTCTTCCTTTACTTGTATTTGATGATCTCAAATATACATGTTCTACTTATATGTGATATAATAAATTCTTGTGTCCTATTGTGGTGTGATGTTTCAATATAAGTGATATATTAGAACTGGTAGTGAAAACGGTATGAGCTATAGTTGTGGGATATTTTTTGATTGCAAGTGACTTGCTCTTAGTGTGTGTATTTTTTATGCTTTATTTTCTACTTTGCTCGGTCATCCTATGATACCTACTGAGTATAAGTGGACTGTACACACTCATACTTTACCCTTTCGGTGGAGCTTCAGGTTTGGGTGCACCTCATACTGATTGATTTTGAGCACCTTCAGATTACTCAAGGTAGCAGTTGGACATTCATACGTCCGGAGTTTACATCTATCTTTCTGTATTAGTTATGTTTTTATTAGTATTCAGAGACATATATTATTTCTTTGTGGTTATTTTGTTGATGTTTTTGACTCCTGGATAGTATTGGTAGTTTTTACACCTTTGACACCAGGTTTGGGAGCTATGGCTACATGTGTTGATTTTGTTCTTTTTGTTTTTATTATATCTATATAGTTTGGCCTCGTTCTAGAAGCCTTACCTTGGGGGCATTTATGTCTTTTTCCTGTGTATTAGTTTGGGTGAGAGGCTTACTTGTTAAGGTTTGCCACGGTAAGTGCCATTATAACCCTTATTTTTGGGTCATGACAAATGGGTATCAGAGCAGCCAGGTTTCATTGATGTCAACGATGTAAGAACAAAATGTCTAATAGAGTCTCACAGATTGGTACGTAGACGCCCGTATCTGTCTTCGAGAGGCTATAGGATGTCTTTCTGAAACTTCTCTTATTTTATTATTTATCATGCAAAGTTCTTTTATACCTAGTTTCTGAGTTATGTTTCACTCTTTCTGTATAGATGGTGTGGTTTATACTATATCTTATCAATTGAGAGATAGAGCGAGAGAATGGTGGAGGTCGTTTGTGAATTACAGACCCCATGATTCTCCTGAGATGACTTGAGATCAGTTCGTCGAGGCTTTCCTAGAGAGATTTGTACCTTTTAGTTTGAGCGACCGTACACGAGATAAGTTTGATGATTTGGAGTAGGGCTTCATGATAATTGTTGAGTATGAGGCACGCTTTCATGCCCTATCCAGATATTCCTATAAGATAGCATTTCCACTAAGTCTGAGTAGATATGGAAGTTTGTGAAGGGTTTGGATGTCTTCCTTCAGTTGTCTACAACTCAAATGATTATATTTAGAGCATATTTCCAAAGCATTGTGGATCATACAAAGATGATACAGGGCATTATTTAGGTATCACATGGAGGCGCCAAAAAAGTGCGTTATTTTGGTGAGTTAAAGGTTAGATTTCTTATAGTAGAGATACTAGGGTAGGCTAGTGTAGGCAGTTTTACAGAGTTCAGGTGGTGGATCTTCTAGTTCAGCAGTTTAGGGTAGCCATTCAGGCCTATTTGAACCTTCTCCTATTGAGACTAGTCATAGAGGTTGCTATGTGGGTGATAAGATTGGCTATGTGGCCAGGGGATATCCTCGATGGGTGATTCGAGCTACTCCTATTTCATCCGTGAGGGGTAGGGTGCTACCAAAAATGCGAGGGATAGAGGTAGTGAAGCCGGTTAGTTGTGGGGCCACTCAGGCAGTTGGTGGTCGTGGGGCTACCCAGGCAGCTAGTGGTTGTAGTTAGTGCTATGCTATACCAACCAGACCAAAGGCAAAGTCTTTGAATATTGTGATCACAGGTATCGTCCTCATTTTTTTTAGACCTGCATCTATATTATTTGATCCCAGATCGACTTTCTCCTATGTATCTGTGTATTTTGCTTCAGATTTTGATTTTATTAGTAACCCTCTTGCCATGCCTATTCGTGAATCTACCTTAGTAGGTGATTTTTTAGTGGTGGATTGGGTGTACCGATCTTGTGTTGTGGATTTTTCCTAGCGTGATACTTTGGTAGACTTGCTTGTGTTAAATATGAATGATTTTGATATTATTTTTTATATGTATTGGTTGGATCTTAATCATGCTATCTTAGATTGCTATGCCAAGATCGTTACTTTAGCTTCGCCGGATGTGCCAAGAATATCTTGGAAGGGTGCACTTCATTTGGGTCCTAAGAGGACTATATCTTATGTTCAAGCTCATAAATTGGTTAAGAGGGGATGTTTATCTTATTTGGCTTATATTCGTAACACCAGTGTTGTTTAACCTCCTTTTTTATATTCTGTCCGTGTTGTCTGTGAGTTTCTGGATGTGTTCCCTATGGACTTGCCTGGTATGCCTCCGGATTGAGATATTAATATGATATTGATATATAGTAGGCACCAAGCCTATTTATATTCCTCTTTGTAGGATTTCCCCAACAAAGTTGAAAGAACTGAACCGGGGTTGTTGGATAAGGGATTTATCCGACCTAGTGTTTCACCTTGGGGTGAGCTTGTCTTGTTTATGAAAAAAAGGATGGGTTTATGCGAATGTGCATTGATTATTTGTAGTTGAATATGTTGTTAGTTAAGAATAAGTGTCCTCTTTCTCATATTAATGATTTATTTGTTCAGCTTCAGGGTGCTGCGGTGCTTTTGAAGATTGATTTGAAGTTTGATTATCACTAGTTGAGGATTAGAGCTTTGAAAATTTTGAAGATAACTTTTTATACTCGATATGGTCATTATGAGTTCTTGGTTATGTCCTTTGGGTTGACCAATGCCCTGTCGGATTTATGTAGTTGATGAATCGGTGTTTCGACCATATCTCAACTCCTTTATTATTGTTTTTATAAATGATATCTTAGTTTATTCCAAGAGTAAGGTTGAGCATGAGGAGTATTTGCAAATTGTGCTTCAGAGATTGAAGAATGAGAAGTTGTATGCCAAGTTCACTGAGTGCGAGTTTTGGTTAAGGTCTTTTTTTGAAGGGTCATGTGGTGACTAAGGAAGGTATTATGGTTGATCCAACCAAGGTTGCAGCGGTTTGTGATTGGGATAGACCTATTTCGCCTACCGAGATTTAAAGTTTTGTTGGCTTAGCAGGCTATTATCGCCGTTTTGTTGAGGGTTTCTCTTTTATTGCTGCTCCTTTGACTAAGTTGACTTAGAAGAAGATTTCTTTTCAGTGGTCCGATGCTTGTGTGGCGAGCTTTCAAAAGATCAAGGATTTATTGACTTTAACTCCTATCTTGACTTCGCCCTGGGAGGGCGTGGGTTTTATCGTCTTTTATGTTGCTTCAGGTGTTGGGTTAGGTGTTGTGTTGATGTCGGAAGACATGGTGATTGCTTATGCGTCTTATCAATTGAAGCCTCATGAGAGGAATTGACCTACCCATGATTTAGAGTTGTGCGCAATCGTGTTTGACTTGATGTTATGGAGGAACTACTTGTATAGAGTCCATTGTAAGATCTTCTGAGATCATTGTAGCCTTCAACACTTCTTCACCCAGCAAGATCTTAGTATGAGGCAGTGTCATATGCTTGAGTTGCTTAAGGATTATGAATTGACTATTCTCAACCATTTGGGTAAGGCTAATGTTGTTACAGATGCGTTGAGCAGGACTAAAAGTAGTCAATATGAATGTCGTTGATTTTTCTTTGATTCTTAGATTCCAAATTTGATATTTTTAGAGGAGTTTGGGATCATTCGTGGAAAGTAAAATCGTGTGTTCGAAGTGTAGTGGACCGATTTTGGTTTTTGAGGTAGGTTATGGCTTAACTCTTTCAGACTGGGTTGAGTAGTAAATGATGGTACAAAATGCATGTTAAGGGTGGGAACTAATCATGAAAAATGACTATTTATGTGTTGTACCTGTGTGGGGGCCTATATGTGATGTAATTATCGAAATTGAGTTATTATATGATGTGTGACCGTGTGTGGTCATATGTGATATTGATAGGCTTGAATACACGTGAGTAATCATATTGTATTGTTAAGATGCTTAATATGGTAACATTGGTGTATTGTGATTATATTCATACTTTATTAGCATATGAGACATGTGAAAATTCATGGATGAAACTGAAATAATGAGTGGATATTATTGGCCCACGTGGTTGTGGAAATATATCATTATGGTTGATTGTGGAAATATATCATGTGGTTGGTTGTGGAAATATATCATGTGGTTGGTTTTGAAAATACTCATTGTGATTGGTTGTGAGCATCAAATCCTCCTATCATACTCTTTCATGAAACATTGGTACCACCGTGACAATATCTGAGAAACATAGGCAACACCTTTTTAAAACCCTTTTCGAGGGATGTACAGGGGAGGATATATTGTAACACCTTATAAAATCCTTTTCAAGAAATGTGTCGGAAAAGAGTTATGAGATATGTGGATTGTATACGGGTTGACGAACCCCACATTGGTCCTACAACGTGAAGCTTTAGCTCTGTAGGTGTATACGGGGATTGTCCGACGATCCCGAAAGCTGTGCAAAGACTTCGTGCATCATCATCATATACATTAAACTTACTTTATTGTGTTACATTATGTTGTACTGCCATATTGACTTGTCATCTATGTATTTGTCGTTTCTTCCTTTACTTGTATTTGATGATCTCAAATATACTTGTTCTACTTATATGTGATATATACATACTTGTGTCCTCTTGTGGTGTGATGTTTCAATATATGTTATATATTAGAACTGGTAGTGAAAGCAGTATGAGCTATCGTTGTGGTATATTTTTTAATTGCAGGTGACGTACCCTTAGTGTGTAGTTTGTATGCTTTATTTTCTATTTTCCTCGGTCAGCCTATGATACCTACTGAGTACAAGTGGATTGTACACACTCCTAGTTTACCATTTCGGTGGAGCTTCAGGTTTGGGTACGCCTCAGATTGATTGATTTTGAGCGCCTTAAGATTACTCAAGGTAGCGGTTGGACATTCATACGTTCGGAGTTCACCTCTATCTTTCTGTATTAGTTATTTCTTTATTAGTATTTAGAGACATATATTATTTATTTGTGGTTATTTTTCTAATGTATTTGACTCCTAGATAGTATTGGTAATTCTTACACCTTTGACACTAGGTTTTGGGAGTTATGACTTCATGTGTTGATTTTATTCTTTTTGCTTTTATTATATCTATGTAGTTCGGCTTCATTCTAGAAGCCTTACCTTGGGGGCATTTCTGTCTTTTCTCTATGTGTATCAGTTTGGGTGAGAGGCTTATTTGTCAAGGTCTGCCGCGACAAGTGCCATCATGACCCTTATTTTTGGGCCGTGACACTAGAAATAAAATCAAACACCACTTTGTCCAAATCATTTTTGTATTTTTCTATATCATGCCTTATTCTGATTTTTCTTGAAACTAGCCTAGCCTTGAATTTATAACTTCAATATCTAGAAGAATTTTAACATGAGATTTTCGATGAAATGTTTATATGGTTGAATAAAGTTGAGACTCAATTTGATTGTATATATTCTCATTAACTGAATGTTTGTTTACTTGTTTTCAAGTCATGCTTGTAAATGATGATAAATATTTGTGTAATAAAGTGCAAGTGTTGGTTAATAATGGACTTATATGATATTGTAATTATGATTAGTACACGATTATTGTTGCGACTTGATTGTTGCTAAATGTATAGCCTATGATTAAATTTGTAGCATAAGGTGGTATAAGGATGGAAATGTTGGAATAAGGTGACATGATATTTGTTTGGAATAAGGATGGAAAGGCACTTAGTTGTCTAGTTTGATTGGTACATGGACTGAGCTCGTTCCATACAAGTTATGATTAGTGTACAACCCTAAGTCTCCTAGAATGTGTATACTCACTACAACAAATGTGATATATCGCTCTGAAATTATTAGCCACGACACAAAATTCGTCACTAATTACTCACTTATCGTGACAAAAAATAAATTTCGTGTTTAAATTTAAGAGTTACTTTTGGTGACAAAACACAACATTTCGTAGCAAAGTTTTATCCATTAAGGTCTCCCTCCAAAAATTGTTTCGACATCATTTATTAAGTACTGTTAGCTACGAATTTAAATTTATCATTGACATAATATTTTGTCACTAAATGATGTATCCAAATTGTGATAAATAATTTTTTGTCCTAAAATTTGTTAGTGTTTGCGCACGAAAGGTTTTTGTAACAAAAAAATATTAATACAATTGCGACGGATTTCAAAATGTAGTTAATAATTGTATACTTTAACCACAAAATTTATATTTAATTGTACATGATCTTTTGTCAGTAATAATCGAACAAATAGTGACAATTATATTATTGTCTCTGTTTAACCACAATTTAATCACAAAGAATTTTTGTCACAAAATTATAATTTTTTATTGGTGATGACTTAAATTTTGTAGTTAAATAGTGCAATTATTAGCTACAAAAAAATTATTGTGATAAATGAAAAAATCAATAATTATAGACACATCTTGATGTAAATGCAATAAAAATGAAAGTTTACTCGTTAATAAATATGCACCAGCAAGCATACTTTTCTTTAAACCAGCAAGCATAGTTTTCTCTAAATTATTAAATTATACTGCTGACTATTCCAAATATATTTTTTTGATCGAATTTATTTTATTTTTTCTCCTTTATAGTTTATTTATTTTATGTCCAAATAATTTTATTTTTGATTTTCTTCTTTCACCATAAATAGATTTGGTTCCCTTATTTTTTTAGTATTTGTTAGTGTTTTGTTCTTTTTGTTTTTCAATTTTTTATTTCATGTTCATTTTCTAATTTTATTTTTTCCTTCATAATCTTTTTTTTGTTATTCTTATTTATTTATTCTTTATATAATTAAAAAGAGATAACTAATATAGTGAAATATATATATATATATATATATATATAAATAAATAAACGTATAGAAAAAATATATTAGTTGTGCGTCTGTTATTTTATTAAGTACAATTTTTTTTTAAAAAAAATAACGTTAAATTTTCAAGATAAAAATATAGTTGATTAAAGAGGAATTTAGTCATTTATGTACTTAGTAATTGTAAATTAAAATTCCATTTCACTTGTAATGAGATGATTGATACTAACAGAAATATGTAATTTAATTTAAAACATAAATCGTAACAATTGGTTTTAACATTTTATACATTTTAAAACATCTCATATAAATTGATATGTAAGGAGTAAAATTTATACTAAATTTCAAACATTTTATACATATAATATGGCCCAACCCCGTCATATAATATGACCCAAACCCTCTCAGTCCAATAAATTAAACAAATAGCAAAATCACATAGGAAAGTAAACAAATGGTATGTGTAATTTTATCAAATAGAAAAGTAAATAAATGGTACCCACTCTGAATTCCAGAAGCTTCACTGTCTTTTGATGATCATATTCAGAGCTTATTCAGATTTAATGTGAAAAATATTTTTTGGAGATAACTTCTTTTCTGTTCCTATGATATTTAACATCTATTCACTGTGAGCTTTCATTTTTCTCAACGTTGATTTGTTTCGATTAATTGCGATTAGGATAAAAAGGTGTTGATTTCTTGTTGTGTAGCTATTTATATCTCTTTTGTGAGTTTGCATTGGTATGTAGTGTTTAAATAAGCATCTTGGTTTGAAGATTTTGGCTTGGTTTTGAGTATTTCAAAGTGGGTTCTTCGATGCTTCTGGATAATTACTTAATTACTATAGCTTCACATATAATGTGTTAGGTATACTTAATCTTGCCAATTTTGAATGTCTTGATGTTTGCATGTGAGTTGAGATACTTGAATTGTCTCCAAATTTATTTATGCATGCACTACTTTATTTGGTGTTAAAATTTGTGCTCTTTTTTGGTCGGTGGCTGGAACCTGTAAGTTCTTATCCATCTACTCTATACCCAAAAATCTTAATCCATGCATGGAGTTTGATAAAGAGTTGGACCACAAATGTCTATAAAAAAAGATTAATTATGAAGAAAATATGATGCATGTTTGTGAAAAATAGCATTCTATATACTATGGTATAAGAGAGAAGAAGATAATATACTCAAATATGGAAGATTTGAAGTACAATCCTTTATTTGAGACTAAGAAGGCAAAGTGGAGGATATTATATAGGCTATTTGCAACTTCACTTTTTTTGTGGGATTTTTCTGATATAGATTTATTGATTGTGTACTATACCAAAACCAGGTGAAAATGGTAGATATGGTTGGATTGGAATGCTTGGAGATGAACTATGCTTTGGTTTTTATTGGTTTCTCAGTTAATCTCTTCATTGGAATAGAGTTTATCGTCAAGCATTTCGAGATAGGCTATTGCAAAGGTACGTGATAATCTTATTTAAAAGTTTAATATGTTAAACTGATAAAGTATGGTATAGTATGATAGTATGACATTCCTCGATATGATATTCCAATGTTTACTGTCGAGTGTTACGATTTTCCTAAGCATTCACCTTCCCTTTGTTTTTTTGAGTCTTTCCATTGCGTGCTTGATTTTTCCTTCATTGTCTAAGGACATTAACTCTAATTTTGCTGAAATCTATCATATGCCTGGACGGTATCATCTAGGGATTGTTGCTACTTGGTATAGTTCATTTCTGGGCACTAACATGCTTTTACTTTTGTAAGCCTTAGTTATTTAAGCTATTGTTTTCCTCCATTATTATTTATTGTTTCCAATTGAATGTACAACGAGGTGGCTGTAACCTTGAGCAGTGAGCATAAGTTACATGTGCTACTCCTTAAAAACTCATGTGATGGGTCATGTTAGCTTTACTTTGGTCTGAACATTTTATAAGATGCGAAGTTTTTTGTTCTTTCGATTACTACTGTAGAGAATGAACTGATGCAGTATGCTTACCATTACTATTCTCTGTTCGCTTTTAGCAGGTTCAAGCTTAAAATTAGTTGGCTATCATGGTACATACGAGATGAGAGAGATTTTTGTGGGTTTGGGTCTTCAAATTGTAAGGTTTGTAGGTCCTGTCTCACTTTCATTGTTTTGCTTGCATTTTACTTTTCTAAAGATCGTATTATTTTCCATCCTTTTTAAGTAGAGTGTGCTTCAAACGGGACACAACCTACATCTTTGTGACCAGAAATATAGACATGTCTAGAGAACTATTATCGATATCGGGGTTTGCTGATTCACATGTGCTTGAAGATAACTGTTCTCTGCTAAGGTGATCTACCGTGGCTCTACAAAATTTTGAGTATTATATTTTCTACTTTGATAACCATTTCCTCACGTGCTGATTTTTGCAATTTGAATGACAGTTTGAAGAAGGTTCAGGCTTACCTGTTTGAAAGACATGTCTGTAGAGGTTTGAAGATGAGCATTCCTCGGTATTCAATGGTGATGTTCTGGTGCAACAATTTGAAAGGTACTTCTAGTTGAACTTGCAGTATTCTATATGATTCATCCTTATACTGATATAGTTGAACATGGATAGAGAGCTGTCTTCATAGCTTCATTATTGATGTCAAGAAAAATTTAATTGACGTATTATCCTATGAGTATGTTATGAGCTTGTTGTGTCAGCAGTCCTCATTGAGATATTGTAGCCTCAGTTTTACAAAGCTAAATGCTTTTCGTTGGAGTAGAGCATTTAGGTATAAATAAAGGGTGGCATATTCAAGACCGTTTCCTTTTTGCAATAACTTTTTCTTTTTGTAATAAATTCATCTGCTTCTATTTTATCCAAAGAAGTTTCAAGTTGATCGTAAAAGCAAATAAAATTGCAGTAAATGACATCAACATGAAACAAAAAGAGAGATGTTAGTGGTACAAGAAATAGAACTTAGATAGCTAGATAAAAATTATCCATTATTTAGCTTAACAGGTGATCTAGGATGACTCCTTGCCTCTATACTAAAGAAGCAGAACGAAAAAGAAAAAAACACTCTATTTTCCCCAACGTGGTGCATCTGTATTTGCTAGCATCATCATTGCTTTTTGTCTCTCCTTATGTCTCCACTTGCTGCTTTTATGGTTTCTTTCTATTTTCTTGGGTGGGCGATTTGGGGGAGGGGAGGGGGAGTTTAGGGTTTTTTGGACAAATAAAACAGTTATCTACCTATCCTTCGATGGAGTACGGTCATGACCCAAACAAGGGCCTGGCCGCGATGGGTATCTTAAGTCCACTGTGGATCGGAGGCCACCCCCCTCACCTAGTCATCCAGAAAACAATATAATAGAACATTGGAATTCCAAACGAAAAACAAGATAGATAAGTATGACTCAAAAGAAGTCTAAGAATTCAATAACCAATCCTAAGCCCACAGTAATCCACAAAAACTCTATAAAAAATCAAAATCAATCTAAGTTGGGACATGCCCTCGACGATAGCTAAAACTAGACCAAATAAAAGTATACGACGTAAGAAAATCCAATCATTAAATGAGGTTTTCCAAAATATGGAATCTCACCACTTCAAGCTGATTCACGAACTTATCCAACAATCACTTGTCACTGTGTAAGAAAAGTAGAAGTATTTCCAGTTCCTGCGTCGCGTGGGGATAAAACATTCGGAGATGGTTATTGGGTTGAGCTCTAGTATGTAACTTAAGAATATAGGGTAAAATTATGTCATCAATCCAAAACCAAGTCAAACCAATGTACATGTACACATCCATGCATATCCATATGTATGTATATATATATATATATATATGATGCTGGGGAGGGAACGTACCTTAGCGTGAACTTTAAAACTTTAGCCTGGTATGTATAAGTTGACTATCATAAACTATCCACGGGCTATATGGGTCCAGTCGTAACCCCCTGGTCGGGCCTGAGTGCGTGTTAGCCGCACGAATTGGAGATATCACAGAAGGACAGGGATTTCGAGGTACCCTTCCCCAACTATGATACAATTATATATATACACTTGGGGGATTACTTCGTACCCCATAAGCACATGGTCATCAAGACCAACCTTCATGTCGGCAAACATGAGTTTCTAGTGTTAGTCCTTTGGGGCTCACACCTTCACGGCTAGCTATCATAATCCTCTTTAAGCCCAATCAAAACATTTAACACATAGCCCATCCACCAATTCTAGGAGTCAATTATTAAGGCATTGTTAAGTGGTATTGTCATACCGACTAAGCTTGCAAGCTATGTCATTAGCCCACAAAAATGCTCATAACTTTTCGCTCGGTTATCGAATTAAGGAAAAATCGGATGTGTTGGAAAGAGGACTCCATTTTATTTAATTTGGTGGGTATTAATCCCCAAAATTCAATATATTCCATAAGTTATTCACATTCAAAGCTGACCCTGGTAGAATCGAATACCAAAATTTGGTCGATAACGAAAGTTCTTAACTCTACTTCATAAGTGTTTTCTATGAATATTTTTCACCTCAATAGCACTTTTCACACTAGGATAATGATCATGACATTTATATTTTCATAGGAGTCTCTATATTTGATTTTATACACATAGGAATATCAGTTTGAATTCTACACCAAAAGGCGAGGTGTTACATTATCTCCCCCTTGGAATCATTCGTTCTCGAATGATGGATAAGAATCTTTTGTGGCTTTAGAAGTACGGAACAAAGTATGTAACTTATCATTAAGAATTCTCCCTCAGTAAAACATGTATAGGAATCAAAATAAAAGGTCTTCATGGCATCACCAAGTAAATTATGTAAGCATGAATCATGAGGTAATGAGACTAAAGTCCTACAATGGGTAAAAGACCCAAAGACCCTCACCCAAGTGGGAAAATAAAAACTGGACAAGATTTTACCCCTTAGAGTGGCATGCTACCTATCGTGAGGCTAACCTCTATGCCATGTCGCTTATAGCAGAGAGTAACCTTCGTGACACATTGATATCGCGGAGGCTTACTGCCTTCATGTTCCAAAATCACTCCGAGCCCCATCTGAAAATTCTGAAACTTTCCTGGGATAGTCCATTTACATGCCTAAACACAATAAAAAGTCAAAAATCGATGTTTCAAACACGGAAGGGTAAAAAATAATATGATGGAAATTTTTGAGGGTCTTATACTAATATCCCTTAAATATCGCAATACTTCTCAACTATGTATTCAACTACGAATGCCACACTTCACCATTTCAATCTCATAATTTCTCCATAAGGAATATCACCATAAGAGCTTGAGTCTAACTACAGATTGCTTTGATATTGAAGCCTACTCCAGAGTTAAAAGGTGCTAACTTAAGCTGTAGGGCTTTATACCTTACATCCATCCAAGAATACTACTCCATCCTATACAGTAGTCAAACAACATCATGTCTTATCAAGAGTACTAGCCACATAACACAATGGTTTGCATATCTATCAATCACAAGCCTATCTTTACTACACCTACTTCACAGATCTGCCCACGAAAAACCCAACAACTTTAATCACCTTCACAAAGATTTTCACCGCATATTCCTCTCCTAACTATTTCACATAACAAAAGTTTCATCTCACTTTTCCCGCTTCATCTATAACCTTAGTTTGAGTAGACACACCAAAATTATATAGTAAAGATCAACCACTCTCTAATATAAAATATTACTATGCTTTCATAAACACTACCATCCTGACAAAAAGAGAGTAACTAAGGTAATAAAGTATGATCTTTGGAGATAGAAGTGACAATATTCAATTAGAGCATATATTTGTTGTACTACTCAAGGTGGGGTCTATGATGTAAGATATAATCCAATAAGCAAAGAGGGCTCACATATCAAGACACTCAGATCATAATTAGAAGGCCGAAGCATGGATATAGACATCTACGCTTCTAAACATTAACACTTCATTTTCAACTCTTTAGAATACTAGCATCACACCTCTAATATCATAACCTCATAACTATTTTTTTTCAACAGTTTACATAGTCTATCTATTTTCCCCCAATTTAGCTCTACATAACACCATATAAAAACTTTCTAAACTTTTCCATACTAAGGAACTTAAGGAAATAAGCTAGGTACATATGGCACTCATAACTCAAGACCGAATACACTTTATTCTTATAACTTAGGGCTTTTATCCATTTAATGATTTAGCCACCATTTCTACTTCAACACTAGACATCATGCATATATCATAATTGACCACTCCAATATTTCATAAGTCATCAACCTAAGCTCTTTCACACATTGTATCAAACCTACTAATTCACTCCCACAAATCTTGCATCACAATTCTCGAGCTAATATTCTTATCACCATAATTAACATCTAAAGTTCAAACTTAGTGTCTAGCAATAATTATGTACCACCAATGAAATATCCCACATAATATACTAGTCCAGCCAATAGGGAGGCTACCCTAAATACCTCATCCCACTATCGATAGCCTATACATCTTTGAAAAGGCCCATCTTTCTTATGCACGAACAATGCAGAGGTATTCTCTAGAGACACACTAGAATGGTTAAAACCCTTGTCAAATAGATATTTCAACTGCTCATTAAGTTTCTTCTACTTAGTTAGAGCCATTATATAAGGAGGGATAGAGATAGGACAAGCGTTCGAAAGAAGATCGATCCCAAAATCAATTTTCCTATTGGGTGGGATACCAGGAAGATCATCAGGAAAACCTCAGGAAATTTACTAGCCATAGGAACAGATTATAAAGAAGGACCCCCTGAGTTAGAATTTTTAACTCGGACCAAATGATAAAGATACCCTCTAAAAATTAATTTTTGGGCTCTGAGATATGATATGAACCTTCCCTTAGGCATAAGGGAACTCGCTTCCCATTCGATAACTGACTCATTAGGAAATTTAAAAATGACCCTATGGGTTTTACAATCTAAAGAGGCATAGCTCAAAGAAAACCAATCCATACCCAAGATGACATCAAAATCTAGCATGTCTAATTCAATAAAATCCACTAAAGCTTACCTACCACCAACAGATACTACAAAAACCCTATAGACTCTTCTAGAAACCACCGAGTCACCCACCAAGGTAGGAATATAAAAAGGATCCGAAATATACTCGGGATCAAAACCAAAATGCATAATCATAAATGAGGTCACATAAGAAAGGATAGACCCTGGATTAAGTAATCAGTACATACCATGAGAGAAGGGTTTTAACATACCAGTGATGACAATAAGAGATGCCTCAGACTCCTAAAGAGTAGGAAGAGAATACAAGTGATTTCGGCCAGTGCTGGTACAAAAAATGGCACCCTTTGGTCCATGAGCTGATGACATGGTTACCAAAATCCTATTTACCCCAATGGCAATCCTTGTGGGACACTCCCACTATTTGTGACACAACTAACCATAACTAAAACACAAAGTACTCCCTTTGTCGCAATAACCATGGTATAACAGACCATAAAACTAGTAAGAAGGATAGGGTGGGGATGACCGAGCTCTACTAGACCAAAATAGACGTTCACCAGAAGGTTGAGGATGAGGAGCACTGACTCCCACATGGGAACTCCCATGCTTTCTCTATTTAGCCTACTGCTTTCCCTACCTACCATGATTTTGCTGACCCTTAACCTACTTTGAATATTGGAACTTCTTGTCTTACTGCCTCTCACCCTTGCATGATTTCTTCTCCTACTAACAGGACTAGTCTATCGTGATAGAAAGGCCACTATTTGGGTTAATAGATGAAAAAAATGCCAAAATTCAGTATTAGTAATATGTCTTTGAGGTGACTAAGCATGGGTATCACCATCTAGAGAAGGATTAGTAGAAACCAATGTATCCCCTCAAAGGCAATCAGAAACAGCAACCCTGAACCAGGTCTGTACTCTATAAGTAGGATGAGTTCTGTCCACATTATCCCCAAGAAGGACAGAAGAGCTTCTACAAACATCAGATCTTCAAGGAGGCATGATCTTAAATACAATTAACCAAAAGTTAGAGAGTTTTCAAGACTTTAGACTTTATAGCCCAAAAGTAGAATAATAAGAAATGAAAATATTTCTAAATGCCTCGTAGCCTCTCCCTTACAAATGTTTCACTCTATATACCCATAAAAGAGACTCTACTTGACATGACTTTGTGGACACCCAATTTGAACCTAGGCTTTGATACCAACTTTGTCATAACTCAAACCAAGGCTTGACCATAATGAGTATCTCAAGTCCACTGTGGATCGGAGACCAACCCCTTCACCTAGTCACCCAGAACATAATATAATATTGAAGCAGAATTCCAAATGTAAACCAAGATAGATAAGTATGACTCAAAAGAAGTATAAAAATTCAACAACTAATCCCAAGTCCAAAGTAATCCGCAAAGCCTCTATACAGAACTAAAATTAATCTAAGTCAGGACATGCCCCCGATGATATCCAAAACTAGACTAAAGAAAAGCATATGAAATAAGAAAACCAAATCATTAAATGAGGTCTTTCAAAATATGGAAGCTCACCACTTCAAGATGACTCATGAAATTATCCAACAATTACCTGTCACTGTGCAGGAAAAGTAGAAGTATTTTCAGTTCCTGCATCGCATGGGAATATTGCATTCAGAGATGGTTAATAGGTTGATCACTAGCTTTAAAATTAGGGATACAGAATAAAATAATGTCATTAATCCAAAACCAAGTCAAACCAATGCATATGTACATATCCATGCATATCCATTTGTATATATTTAAGATGTTGAGGGAGGGAACAAGAATTAGCATAAGCTTTTAAACCTTAGCCTAGGTTGTATATCTTGATCATCATAAACTACCCATGGGCTATATGGGTCTAGTTGTAACCACCTGGTCGGGCACAGTACGTGTTAGCCGTACAAATTGGAGATATCATAGAAGGTCGGGGATTACGATGTACCCTTTACCAGCTATGATATAATTATAAATATACACTTGTGGGATTCCTTCATACCCCACAAGCATATGGTCATCAAGACGAACCCTCATATCATAAAATATGAGTTTCCAGTATCAGTCCTTTGGGACTCACACCTTCATGGCTAGCTATCAAAATCCCATTATGCCCAATTAAAACATTTAACACATAACCCATCCACCAATTCCGAGAGTCAATTATTAAGGCAGTGGTAAGTTATATTGTCATACCAACTATAGCTTGCACGCAATATTATTAGCCAACTCTTTGGGGATTTCTTCGTACCCCACAGACTCTATTATTAAAATCACTTGGGGGATTCTTTCGTACCCCACATGATTTTTACAATGGTTATTATTATTGTCCAATTAGCTAGTTATTACGTGCATTAGTTTCACAGAGAATAAGCCAAACCAAATGATAATTTGCATTCCAAAATCAATTATGCAAGTGGGTTGAGGTTATTATCAATTTCCATACCAAAACCAATTAATTGGGGATTCCATTGTACCCCTATTACCATAGTTTACAAATTTGGGAAGTCTATTGTACCCCTATTCCATCCACTATTCCCATGCATCCCAATGAGTGTACAAACCAACAATTCAATGCATAGTAGTTCAATAGTGATCATGAGAAAAACATTCAAATAATTTATATCCAAAACCCTCAACCCATAGTTCAAAACCCAATATCAAAACCAAATGAATAATAAACCAATTTTGTGCCAATAAGAAAATCCAAGTGTAAGAAGAGAGATACATGCCTTAGACACACGAGAAGTTGGAAAGTAATTTGAAACTTAAAATCCAAAAGATGAATGTACGATAAAATCTTTAGGCTATCTTAGGGTTTCAAGTTTTAGGGTGGAATAATAGGTTTTGTGTTATGAAAACGGATGGAAATCTTTAGGCTATCTTGGGGTTTCAAGTTTTAGGGTGGAATAATAGGTTTTGTGTCATGAAAATGGATGGAAATAGGTTCATATAGTGTATAAAGGTTGTTCATAGGTGAAAAGACCTTATTACCCTTCACCCTACAAAAAAAAGACATTATGACTTTTATATCGTAGTGTGGCAAGGACCTTATTGCGGAGGCTAACCTCTGTGGTACGCTGCTTATCACGAAAATTATCCTCCGTGATATGGAGAAATCGGGGTCCCTTATTGGTTCCTCTCGAAAATGCTCATAACATTTCATTTAGGTATCAGATTAAGGCAAAATTAGATGATCTGGAAAGAGGACTCATATATCTTTAATTTGGTGGGTATTAATACCAAAAATTCAATATATTATAGAAGTTATTCATGTTTAAAGTTGACCCTGGTTGAATCAAAACTAAAATATGTTCGATAACAAAAGTTCTTAACTCTACTTCACTCTAAGTGTTTTTGATGAATAATTTTCACCTAGATAGCACTATTCACACTAGGATAATGATAATGACACTCATATTTTCATAGGAATCATTGGATTCAATTTTATACATGTTGGAATAACAGTTTAAATTCTAGACCAAATGGCGGGGTGTTACAAGTACATTATTACTATTTGTCAAAATTCTCCAACTTTTTTATGTCAAAAATACATCAGTTGTGAATGTTATATTCGATGTTGGTGATTAATGAATCTTATTAGTATTTGATAGAGGATTCATGGATGATAAGATCACTATTTATGCTTGAGAGGCATATATTTTTGTGGACGTGTAACACCCCAAATCTGATACCTGGAATGCTACAGGTGCTAGCAGTCCTGAAGGACCATAATCTAACCCATGACTGATATTTGTAACTGAGCACTACATAATATACTATATAATATAGAAGATGGGCTAAAATTTCCATAAGGATCAAATATCTGATAAATTATAACATCTGGAAATACGGTATATCAATACTAAAACAGAAATAAACTGTTTGAACATACTAGTCTGAAAGCCCCTAAACTGTTCAAAAACTGTGGAGTTGATAGGATATGTCTCTAACTAACTCCATATACTAAAATTAAACTAATGAAGTAATGAAATAATTAGGCTATCCTCGAGTGATAAGGACTCACAGCAAATATACTGCTACTGGCTGAATATAAAGCAAAGTGCAATCGAGAACTTGAGCGTCTGAACCTATGGTATAAAACTACATAGCACAGAAAAAAACATGCGTTAGTACATCTGAATGTACTGGTATACAAAGTGAGGTAGGCTGAATGCATAGGGTTCATATGGATGAACAATACTAACTGACTGAATAACATGAATGTGAGAATACATGCATAAATATGTAACTGTAAATGAGATCATGATAATACTGACTACTGATTCTGAATACTAATAACATGAGTTTCGTATAACTGATGTACTGTTAACTGAGTGACTGTGTCTGATAGTCCTGATCCTGATGGAACTAGTTGAGTTCCATACTAAACTGAGTGGCTGTATCTAATAGTCCTAAATCTGAAGAACTATCGGAGCTCCTTTACTGAGACTGAGACTAAGGCTGTGAAAAGTAGTCATCTAACCGACATATCCCTTTTATGTATAGAGTTGGGGTCCAATCTGTAACCCCAATTGGAAGGGTGTCAATACCGCTCCACTGGTAAAGATAAATTGTGAGTAACCCTCATCTGGCAATGTCCCTATAAGCAAATGGTGAGACCCTCATCTGATAGTATTAATCTACCTCATCAACCCTCAACTGTCAGTGTTGATGTCTCAATCTATGCTGGCTACATAGTTCTAAAACACAAGGATTGCTTCTAAGAATCATACCCTCAGCTGGCAGTGTGTGTTCCCATCCTTGGGTTTACTCGATGCTGAATACTACTCCTATCTAAATAGACACTGAACATGATTAACTGAACTGAGTTCATTGAGTTCCCTTGACTGACGAAATACTACTGAGATTACTGAACTATTGAGATTTTTAAGATTACTGGGAGTACTGAGTTTACTGAGTTTCTCCTGAGTTATGAGACTGACTAAATTCTACTGAGCATGGATTGACTGAGAGTATCTTGAAAACATGACACTGAATTTAGGCACACAGCTAAATTATTGGGTATTTGATACCCCTAGGACTCAATAGCATAAAATTGACAAGACACGACACTTCTTGAATACATGACCAATATCAACAATTCATAATACAATACGTTGGAGATTTCATGAAGCAGTTGGCTATCATAACCTTGTACATGGATATGAATGCATATAAATATATCATGATTTCATCACTCTAATCCCATGAACATTCCATTAAGCAAATACACTGCATAACAATAATATAGGAGACATTTTGAACATGAGGGTAAGCATGGATTTACCATTTAGGTCACAATTGAGCTATATGCATAATTCCCATTCTCTTAGGCATTTTATCAAACACCTAGGATGCATGACTTAGGGCTTAGGCATGAATATCAAATTAATACATCAAAGTTCCTTTATTCAACTTAATTTCATCGATTTCAATCCATACATTAACATAATTTCATGAAAACATATTAAAGATACCAACTTGGGAATCGTACGACAACATAACCATGGTCATAAATCAGTCCACAACATAAAAATCACAATTTATCATTTAAAAGTGGATTGTTGAGCTTCATGGATGAAAGGAATCCATGAATGAACACTTGACATACCTTAGATGGAAGTTTCTTAAAGATTAACGATGGAATCTCCTGTATTAGAACCTTCAATTGAAAACCCTAGACTTGTTCTTGAGGGAATTTGAGAGAAAAAACTATATTTTGGTGAAAACCTAGCTGAATTTCATGTTATAGGCTTATATAGGGGTGGGAAATTGACCCTTTTTCCCTTAAAGATGCGGACATTTAATGAATGAAAATTGGGCATCGACGCGATTGGTGACTCGGTGCGTCAATGGCTTAGATACGATACCCGACGCTTCGCGCCATGATCACACCAAGCCTCAGTATTTTATACTCTGGCAACCTGCAACAAAGTTAACCAATGCGATAGGCGACGCGGCGCGCCAAGGTCGCCATTGGTCCACTATTTTGGGACATCAAACATGGTCTAAACGAGGTCCAAAAAATTTAAAACTTGTTCGGGAATACCTATTGACCTCCCTGGTCATGAATTAACAAAAATACAGACCATTAAAGGACATTAAGATTACAAAATGAGATTGCCAACTTTTGAAGGCCAAATATAAACTATGTCTGGAAACTTAGTTAGAATTTTCTAAGTCTGAGACCCCTTGACAAGCCTAAAGGACTGAATTAAGCTTAGAAATTTTGCGGGGTCTTATAATATCTCCTCCTTGGGAATATTCGTCCTTGAATGAGATTGGCTGAGATGGGAGAAATGATAAACTGAAGTACATACTAAACATGAACAACTGAAACATGACTACATGACTGACATTATTGAAATTCATACTGAGCATGGATATCTAATGCATGATTTCATGACTAATATGATACATGATTGCATGACTGAGAGTACTGATAAGCTAATCATGCATATTTAATGCGTGAATACTTGACTGAACTAACACATGAATGTATGACTGAATATCTAATGGTATTTTATACTAAGTTTGAAATGGAAAACTGAGCATAAATTGTATACAAAGTTTGTAACTGGTATCTGAACATGAAACTAAATAAGCTTAGGGAAAGCTATTACCTTGGGCTAAGTCTGAGTTTGCGGAGAAGAGGTGAAGATACTTGGTTCGTATATCTGCTTCTGCTTCCCAAGTAGCTTCCTCAATGGACTAATTCCACCAAAGAACTTTGACTAGAGGGACTTCTTTGCTCCTCAGTCTGCGAATTTGATAGTCAAGAATTTCAACTGGAAATTTTCTCATATGAGAGACTGTTCTAAATATCTACGCCCTCAACAGGGAGTACAACTGTTGGGTTACTTATGCGCTTCTTTAGAAGGGGACATGAAAGAATGGATGAACTGAAGCTAAATCTGAAGGCAATTTCGAGCTCATAAGCTACTTTGCCAAAGTGATTGAGAATTTTGAAGGGACCAACATATTGGGGACTGAGTTTTCCCTTCTTGTCGACTCTCTTCACTCCCTTCATGGGAGAGAATTTCAGGTAAAAAAAGTCACCAATCCTCAAATTCGAGGTCCTTTCTGAACATGCATGAATGGAAATATGAGAACATGACTGAGTCTATAACGTGTGACATAGATTGAGTATCGTGAACTGAACTGAGCCATTGAGTACATGGCCTATGGCTGTGTTGGAGCTAGAGGGTCAACCTATGGGTACCCACTACTCCAAAATAGGTTTGTTATGTAAAGAGGGAGTGGCATGTTTATGTCATTAAAGTTTGGGGGATTATAGTATATCTCTCCCTAGGGACGCTATGTCCCTTGAAGAATGCTAAATTTATCGAGATGTTGAGAAAAACTAGGGAGATGCATAAGGCACCTACGAATTAAATCGTGACTGTATATTTGGGATCTGAGACTAAGACATGAAACATGAACTGAGCTACAGATGCAACTACTTGGTTGATCTATCTTTGAATGGATACCTTCACGAAACTTTGGATAGTGCAACTAGATAAAATTTTTTTGTAAGCCACACCATACGAACTTGTTCATTTGACTGCTAAACTGAATTTCTGGCTTTGCAGGCTAACTCATTCTGAAAAATTATTCTCAACTGGAGGATTTCTCTAACACTCTTTTATAGAGTTCTAGTGACTGTACGGAGAAAGAAAATCCTGTCCTACTCTAAGTAGAACATCTAACTAGGGGATAACCTCATTGCTGAGATTCATGTATTAGTAGGAAATGCCTATGAAACATTATCTAAGATAGAGTGACTAAGCCTTAAGTACTGCATCTAAAATTTTCAAGCTTAGACATATCCCTCGAATACTCCTTTAACTATACTCTTTGCCTTAGTAGAGCACATCACTTAAGACTACTGAAAATATTCACATGGGTGCTGAGCACGAATGCATAAGCATACTAACTTATCTAATTAACTGCATGGCTGATAGATGAATACTGGGCATGTAAGACTAAACTGTACTTAGTCTGAATAACTAAATTAAAACTATAGAGTATTATGCATAGAAGGTAATGATTGGTTGGGTAACATGAGATAAATGAGCATGAATAAGTGCAAATTGTATTATCTTAAGAAATGCTAGACCAAATGTATAACATGATTCAGAAACATTCTGTAAACTGAGGTACTAAATACTAATAAATGAGTAACTAATGACTATATGCCCTGGTCGGGTAATGCTAAAACTGACTGAAATTTGATCTGACTACTGGACTCAGACTGGGATTGAGATTATAGCTAAGATGGTAATTGAGAAGGTAACCGTAACTAAAACTGTAACTGAGACTGAATGTTGGTTTCTTATAACTGAGGTTTAGACTAATACTAAATTCTGATGGCTAACTAACTGATAACTGAAAGTCATGGTCTTGTAGGACTATCAGAGTTTTTTACTGAACATCGATTACTAAACTAATGCTGTGACTGAGGCTTAAGAGATAGAACATCAACACTATGGATTTCATCGAGGGATCTAAACTGAGGGTATACATGACATAACCTGAGTTTGGATGATCACTAGGAGTAGGGCATGAGTCATGTGAGCTGAGCATACTATAAAGCATGACATGAGTGTATGAGTCAGACCTGCATTACCTGATTTTAAAGTTTCTATATGTATGGAATATGATTTGCAACATTGGGTGACCTAGATCTCCTTATACTAAGAACCGTAAATGTAAATGATTTTTTTGGACTAATGTGTACGAATATGAGCGATGATCATAGAGCTGACATATAGGACAGGAGTAGATGTCATGATAACTGATGGGATTTGAGGGTCTATAATACTATTCTGCAATGATCTGCAGGATCACGCTCATTGTGGGTATATACAAGGAAGTCATCTATGAAGACTATGATAAACATGTCCAAGTACCGCTTGAGCACACGGTTCATCAAGTCCATAAAAGCTGTTGGGGCATTGGTAAGACCAAAGGACATGATTATGAATTCAAAATAACCTACCGAGTTCTAAAAGCTATTTTTCAAATATCACATTCTCTGAGTTCTGTTGGTTCCATTCGCTATAGCGGAATAGATATGGGCTAGGTATATAGAAGAAGGTCAATACTGAAGTCTATCTCCCTCTCAGGAGGAACTCTGGGAAGATCTTTAGGAAAGACATCTGAATATACACTTACAACTGGAACTGATATCAGGACTGGGGATTCAGAACTAGAGTCCTTAACTCAAACAAGATGATAGACACACCTCTTAGATATTATTTTCCTAGCCCATGGGTAGGAAACAAGATGACCTCTGAATGCTGAAATACTACCCTTCCATTCAAGAACAGGGTCATTCAGAAACTAAAACTAGACAATTTTATTTCTGTAGTTGACTGTGGCATAGCAGGAATAAAGCCAAACCATGTCGAGAATGATATCAAAATCAGTCATCTTTAATTCGACTAAGTCTGCTGAGGTGACTCTCTGAGATACCATAACTGGGCAGTTCCTGTATACCCACCAGACTATGATGGTGTTCCCCACTGAGGTAGGGACTGAAAAAGGATGTGCTAGAATTTTGGGACTGACTCCAAAATTAACTGCTATTTAAGGAGTAACAAAAGACGAAGAAACTCCTGGATATAGCAAAGCATAATTATGCAAGTGAAAGATCTGTAATGTACCAGTGACTACATCAGGAGAATTTTTCTAAATCGGGACTGAAGAGCATAGAGTCTGTTTGGGCGTTGCCCACTGGTAGCACTAGAAGTGGCACCCTGCTGATTCGGGCGATCGGACTGAGCTGAAGGATGATTATGCTGACTTCGTGGACTAGCCATAGGACAGTATCAAACTGTATGACCTGAATTGCTACATCCAAAACATACATCACTGTCGCCTTTACAAATACCCTTTTGGTTCTTACCGCAAGTCTGACAAAGAGGATTGGTTCGGATATTGCTAACACTCCTATGAAATCTAGGGCTCGTCACCCTATCTCTAAATTTAGGGATTCGAGCACTAGATAAGGAAGAAACTAGAACAGATGACTTTGGGAAAAACTGATAACGGTTACCACTCTCTGACTTAGGTTGGGCGAAGTTGAAATTTTTGGTTCTCACTCTTTTATTTTCTCTCTCTCTTTATTTTTTTCTATGCTTTCCCACCTCAATATGCTGGGCATGAATTATATGCCTGGGTGGGACAACAGTCTTTTGATTTCTTTGAGTAACTACTGAGTAAGATAAAGTAAGGGAGTCTGTTCTAAATTTGCCATGAAAGACATGCTCGTCCAATGAATTTGCCTGAACAGGCGAAGTTGCCGACTGATTCTTGGTTATGTTTTCGTTAGTCCTTTTATGAGACATGTTCTGTAGTGAAGGGAGAAATGTATTAGACTGAGAGTTTAACTTTAGCTCATGCTCACTAGCATGACAGGAATACGGAAAAAATGGAAACTATTCCTAAAACATCTCATAGACTCTTGTCCATAAGTGTGGTACACAACACAACCATGCAAAAGACTCTACTAGATGCATCTTTTTAGACTTCCTAGAATACTGTTTAATCTTACGCTCTGATACTAAGTTTGTAATGCCCCAAATCTAATACTTGGAATGCTACATAATGCTAGCAAACTCGAAGGACCACAAGCTAACCCATGACTGATATCTATAACTGAGCATTGCATAATATACTGTATAATACGGAAGATGGGCTAAAATTGCCATAAGGTTCAAATAACTGATAAAACATAACATCTGGAAATACAGTATATCAATACGAAAACTAAAATAAACTGTCGGAACATGCTAGTCTGAAAGCCTCTAAACTATCCAAAAACTGTGGAGTTAATGGGATATGTCCCCAACTAACTTTGTCTACTAAAACTGAACTAATGAAGTAATGAAATAATTAGGCTATCCTCGAGCGATGAGGACTCAATACAAATCTACTGCTGCTGGCCGAATTTAAAGCTAAGTGCGATCGAAAACTTGAGTGTCCGAACCTATGGTTTAAAACACCATAGCACAGAAGGAAAGTATGCATCATTATGTCTGAATGTACTGGTATGCAAAGTGAGGTAGGATGAATGCATGGGGTTCATATGCATGAACAATACTAACTAACTGAATAACATGAATATGAGAATACATGCATGAATACGTAACTATAAATGAGATCATGATAATACTGACTACTGAGTTTGAATACTGATAACATGAGTTTCGTATAACTGATATAATGTTAACTGCTTGACTGTGTCTGACAATCCTGATCTTGATGAAACTAGTTGAGTTTTGTACTGAACTAAGTGATTGTATCTGACAGTCCTAAATCTGAAGAACTATCTGAGTTTCTTTACTGAGACTGAGAATGTGACTTTGGAAAGTAGTCATCTAACCAACATGCCCCTTTTCTGTATAGAGTTGGGGTTCAATCTGTAACTTCAATTGGAAGGATTTCAATACTGCGCCATTGGCAAAGACAAGCTGTGAGTGACCCTCACCTGGCAATGTCCCTATAAGATATTGGTGGGACCCTCATTCGACAGTATTAATCCACCTTATCAACCCTCAACTGTTAGTATTTATGTCTCAATCTATGCTAGCTATATAGTTTTAGAATACAAGAATTGCTTCTAAAAATCACACCTTCTGATGGCAGTGTATGTTCCCATCCTTGGGTTCACTCGGTGCTGAATCCTACTCCCATATGAATAGACACTGAACATGATTAACTGAACTAAACTGGACTGAGTTCATTGAGTTTTGTTGACTGACGAAATACTATTGATATTACTGAACTACTGAGATTTTTGAGATTACTGGGATTATTGAGTTTACTAAGTTTTTCTTGAATCATGAGACTGACTGAATTCTACTAAGCATGGCTTAATTGAGAGTATCTTGAAAACCTGTTACTAGCTTTAGGGACACAACTAAATTTTTGGGTATTAAATACCCATAGGACTCGATAGCATGAAACTGACAAGACATGACACTTCTTAAACATATGACCAATATCAACAATTCATAATACAATAAGTTAGGGATTTCATCAAGCAGTTGGTTATCATAACCTTGTACATGTATAGGAATGCATATAAACATATCATGATTTCATCATTCTAATCCCATGAACATTCTATCAAGCAAATACATTGCATAACAATAGTATGGGAGATATTTTGAACATGAGGGTAAGCATGTATTTACCATTTAGGTGACAATTGAGATATATGCATAATTCCCATTCTCTTAGGCATTTTATCAAATGCCTAGGATGCATGACTAAGGGTGCATGAATATCAAATTAATACATCAAAGTTCCTTCATTCTACTTAATTTCATCAATTTCAATCCATACATTAACATAATTACATGAATACATATTAAAGATACCAACTTGGGAATCATACGACAATATAACCATGTTCATAAATCAATCCACAACATAAAAATCACAATTTATCATTTAAAAGTTGATTCTTGAGCTTCATGGATGAAAGAAATCCACGAATGAACACTTAACATACCTTATATAGAAGTTTCATGAAGATTAATGGTGGAATCTCCTAGATTAGAACCTTTAAATAAAAACCCTAGACTTGTTCTTGAGGGAATTTGAGAGAACTAATTATATTTTGGTGAAAAACTAGCTGAATCTCGTTTTATAGGCTTATATAGGGGTGAGAAATTGACCCTTTTCCCCTTAAAGATGTGGATATTTAATGAATGAAAATTGGGCATCAACGCGATTGGCAACGCAGTGCATCGATGGCTTCAATACAATACCTGATGCATCGTACCATGATCGCACCAAGCCTTAGTTGTTTTAGCTCTGGCAACCTGCAATAATGTTAACCAACATAATAGAAGATGCAATGTGCCAAGATCGTGTTGGTCCACTTTTTTGGGACAACAAACATGGTCTAAATGAGGTCAAAAAAATTTGAAACATATTTGGGAACACCTATTGACCTCCCTGGTCATAAATGAACAAAAATACGGACCATTAAAGGACATTAAGGTTGTGAGATGAGATTTCTAACTTTTGAAGGCCAAAAATAAACTAAGTCTGGAAACTTAGTTAGAATTTTCTAAGTTTGAGACCCCTTGACAAGCCTAAAGGATTGAATTAAGCTTAGAAATTTTGCGGGGTCTTACAGGACGGAAGATGTAATCCTGCTTTGTTCCCTTTTGGAGAGTGTATATTGCCTTTCCTATATCTCATTGGACTCTAGTTGTTCTATTATTGATGTTTAAGAAGTGGTAATAATTTTTTTTTGAGAATTTATTCCTTATCATTCTAGTATCATATTTTTCTTTTCTATAAATTAGTCCAGGAACATCTTATTCATGGTATAATTCAATGGTTCACCCCTTGTTGAAGTAATTTGTATATATTTGTCCTTTATTTTTATATGGTTCACCATTCCTTAATGTCTGCATAGACCCAAAAGTTTTGGATCATCATCTCAAAGCTGCTGGGTGGGGTGTCCTTGAAGTTAAAGTCAGCAAATTGATATGGAGTTCGTACAAGGAGAAAATTGAGTATGTATGTACATTTGGTGCTCTATGTATGTACATATAGAAATTTAGATGTTTGTGATGCACACTGATCATTGGCTGTAGGTGTAGGTCTAGCATGTTAGATTTAGAGAATCTGATCTTACTTTATAATGACATGTACAACTATGACAGATAAATTCCTCTTTTCTATAGAAAAGATTATGTATCGTATGCTACACTCTTTATACATACGAAGATTAGCATGTCTTTTAAGCTCTTTCCTTTACAGGGTTTTTGTTGTTTTTGAATCTTGATTTAATTCATTTGAGTTACTTATGGTTGATGTTGTTCTTATTTGGTGTTACCTTTGGTGGGTTATGGTTTTTGATCAAAATTCTTTAGGATCCAAATATTTTTAGTATTTGTTTCTGTTTGCCCTCTATTTGTGAAAGTAAATTAGGAAATTACCATACATTATTAATATATTGAAGAAGCCTAAAGCAAGCTGAAGGAGGTTGTCCTACCAACTTAGAATAAAAGATAATCTAGTCATTTCAACTAACTAAGAATGGGTCCTTTGATCATTTTAGATAACACCATGTAATATGTATTAATCTTTCGTGATAGCTGATGCATGTGTCACTGGAACATAACTTCTGTAGAGTGAACTTGACAATGAGAAATTTTTAGAATTGTTAGCTTAGTTTTATTGATATTTTTGATGTTTCTTTTTGTAATTTTTAAGTATTTCAAAGCTTGAGAATTTAATGGGTTTTCTCTTTTTTGGCTAGCCTCTTCAGTTTCAGTATTTTATTCTTTATCAGGTACATAATTTGACTCTCATCATGATTCTGTCAAAGTATTGGGAATTAGTTAAACTACACATTATTCTAATAAACATCTAATTGTGTCGAATTATGGTTGACTTCAATTAGTTTTGATGGGTGGCGGTTAGGCCAGTGTACATTCTACCCTCTCTATATCTCATTTGTGGGATTGTAATAGGTATATTATTGTTGCTGTTGTTTTTAACCAAATGCATGATGTGTTTTGAATTTTGAGTATATGAATAACATAGCCCGTTCCTACTACAGATTTGAAAAGTAGTGTCGCAGTATGAGACTGCATAGGTAAAAATAGCTAACGATGATTAATCATGTGAATACTATTTGTTGGCAAATGCTACTCAGATTCATGCTACTTTGTTAAAGTTGAATTGACATCATAAAATGGCATAGAAATAGATAATTAATGTAGTTCATATGAACTATGTTTGGTGATTGAGGCGTAGATGATGATATAAATGCAGGATGATGTTTCAATTATAATCAACAAATAAGAAAATATTACATAGTGGCTAAATTGATTTCTTAATGTGTCTTGTTTTCTCCACTTGGATTGTTCACTTCAATTGTCTGTTGGTGTATGGATTGAAAGTAGTACTTTGGTTTAATTTATAACCTAACTCCAGCCAAAATATCTCCCAAAAATTAGAGGTAGACTAAGTACCTTTGTTTGATACTATCAAAATAGGTACCCCCCATGGTACCTTACAACCTCCTTTACATAATCAACTTATCTATATTATAACCTTTTATCATCGAAATTAAATAATCCGACTTGGTCAATCGAGCAAAAATAACCTATATAGAGTCATAATTTCTCAAGGTCTTAGGAATACCAACCACGAAGTCCATCGTTATTTTTTCTCACTACTATTTTGAAATGGGAATCCTTTGAAAGGTGCCACTAGGTTTTGATTCTCACACTTGACCTATTTACAATTTTGACATTTTTTTAATAAGTCCACAATGTCTTGTTTCATATTTCATCACCAATAATGTTGGCTTAAGTCTCGATACATTTTGGTTGCACCTGCATGTATAGAGTAATTGGAGTTATGATCCTTTGCAAGAATAGTAGTGAACAAATTACCCATACGAGGCACATACAAGTGCCCCTGAAACATCAATAGTACTTTATTATCCTGAATGGCCTCCGTAACATCACCTTATAACACTTTTTCTTTAAGGTTGCCCAGTTTCTTTTCTTTGAATTATCTGCTATTGGTTTGATTAAAGAATGTGGACCTAACGTCTATATGGACAATACTTCTTCCAATCTAGTCACTTGTAATCTGGGGAAATCATTGACGAAAGACCATACCTCTCTCATCAATGGGCATTTCAAAGGATCTCATGAGTCAAACTATTGCTCATTCGATAAAGTACATAGAAGCCTTAGTTCCAACCTCCAACCTATGAGCATCATCCATAATCATAGGTAGATTCCACATGGATGGTTCGTCAGTCATATTCCGCAGAATTTTAGAGTAAGAGTGTCTCATGTTCAATTCTATACCATTTCTTTTTTTATGAACTCAGATCTGTATGACAAAATACTTAGACCATGTTGGAATTTAATTTAGATATGTTTCTCGAATCATGCCTGTGATATTTTTCTCTCTAAGGCTATTAGAACCTCTGACAAGGTGCATTGAAGGTAACAAATATTGCTTTCTTAGAAACCCTTAAAAAATTGTATGGACTTATCTATTACTTTATAGTTCTACACATATGCTTGTGTAAGAATCACTTTAGTATGAGTTGAAATCCCAGTATGAATCAATCCTTATAGCCAACAATTCAATTAGAAGATTAACAGACAAGTTCCTGTTATTTCCCATCTTTCCCTCTAGGTGTACTCTCTTGATTATTTGTGCCTATTCCATGTGAGCTCTTAATTGAATTAGTGTTTTGTGTAAATACAGTTAAGTCTTATTTCTTATTTATGGTATTCTCAATTTCATGCATAATTTATATGATATTACTTAGGATTTCAAGCATATGATTAAGTTATGTATGGTGTATCAGTTTTCAAGACTATTAAACATTATTTATTATGATTTGATGAATTTTAGTCTATATTAGTTCACATGACATGTTTTCCCATGAATTTCATTATCTTTACAGACTTATCATTTTATGAATCCTTAGTATATTTATATTTAGTATATTCGACTTGTCCTATGAAATTCCCCTTTTTCCTTTTGATTATTGGATGGTCATTATTAGTTGCATTCTTCATAGATGGTGGGTTGTGAACTCTTGATGGCCTGCGATTTCATGCATAAATTTATAAATATTTGATCCTTCAATTTTCATGATTTAGAATGCTTTAAGATAAAACACTTATTCTTCAATCTCTAAACTTCAGTATTATTGAGCTGTTCATTATATCAACTTATATTTAGTTGGGAGTAGTACTTATCACCAAGTGAACATAAGGATGAAGGCTCATCCGTTAGTTAGGATGAGACCTTTAGTAAGAGTTCCTAAGTCTCAAAACTATGTCACCACCATAGGTTCTAAAGGATCGCCCATCATAGTAAGCTTGACACCTTAGTCCCTTTGGATATCAGTTTAGTGGTACCATATCAAATCAACCTTTACCTCTAGCAAGGTATATTGGGCCCTTTCTGATTGGGATTATTCATTCAACTCCATGTTTAGCTCACATAGTTCAAACTCAGTTATTGTATAACCTTGTAATCAGTTTATTCTATACAACATTGATCAATTACATATTTATTTACTTGGACATTGCACCAGCTCACATCCTATAGTTTCAAACTCAGTATTTGTACATGACCTTCAATTTAGTTTGACTTTCTTTTATAATATGACTTTTAGACTATCACTGCATATTAGTATTTATGTACTTTATATAGGGTAATTGTACTACAGTCAAATATTTCCATTTAATTTGCACTCATAATAATTTGCAACATATTCAACATTAGCTTTAGATCAAATATAATAGTTATGCTTCTACCGCTTCCCAGTTTACAAAATATTTTAGCTCATGATTTAGATATTTCACTATACCTTACTATTTTTACGTACAAATATATTTTAAATACATATTTTAGTAAATGGTTCATGTCCGCAGTTTTAAAGCTATTTTAAGTATTTTCGTGACTAGTGCATATCTCACATCCTTAGTATATTTCATAGTACTACTCACTTACCTCTTCTGCCTATATTTTTTATATGATGTAGATTCAGGTGGTTACTCTCAGGATCATATTCAGGTAGATCACAACATCCAGCTAGGAGGTGATGAGTTCTCTTACTTTGAGGACTCAAATATGTTATAGATCTAGTATTTAATTTTTTTAATTCATATGTATTAATTAGGTATAGGTGGGGGTCATGTCCCTACTACCTATCAGTATTAGTAGAGGCTTCATAGATAGTCAGTTGGAGTTGTCATAATCAATTTTTCTTTATTTTAAGAATACAAGTGTTGTAAATAAATTTTCCAATAGTAATGTATTGATCCAATTTATTCTATGATTATTTTTTTGCTTAGTCACTTTCGCTCTTATATATGTTTAAATAAGTTGTTCATGCATTATGTCCATTACGACTAGGGTATTCTCGAATCATTGCATAAATACTTAGTTAAATAAATTTAGAGTAGGAAAATTTAGGGAGTGGGCTGATGTAATCCCATTATAGTGAGAATTTTGCATTATAGTGACACTGTGGTAGCAGCCTACCAGGGACTATAGTTGGGTGTTGAAAAATAGTCTTGCCAAATTTTAAAACCTCCTTTTCTTTTTAGTTGTAAACTAAAGGAATGTTGCATCAAAAAAAATTCCTTCGGGTTGCCTTAAGGCTCTGAAATAATAGAAAAGAAGGATTATACTTAGAAGAGGTAAAAATTGATGGTTTTTTACGATATTCACATTCGAGATTGATAGAATGGAGCAAAGATTGCAAGTTCATATCTCCATATCATTTGCTTAGAGCCTAGGTAGGATAGGTTTAAATTAAGTAGTAGACCTTGGTTAGAAAGTGTACAAATAACATAGATGGATGAGAGATTTAATGCTTAGGTCTACAGGCGAGATGATTGTTTGGATAAAATAAGTAAAAGCTAGGATTATGAAAATAAAGTTAGTATCCCTAAATTTCTTTGATAAATTAATAATAATTTAGATCTATTACTATATGTGTGCTAATTAGATACATATGAAAACGAATTAGTTATGCTTATGTATTGTTGATTACTTAGAATAACTACTAATAATGTTGATATAATATTCTTAATTGTTACTCAGTTGGGTTGATTTTGTGATACAGAGATGACTTGGTGTAAGGATTGAAGTGGGTTAACTAACTGAGTGGTAGTTAGAGGATTTGTGTGTATATCGAGTGTTGGTTGCCCTAGGTTATCCTAAATTAATGTATGCTTACTTGCTTTTATGTGATGATTAACTCTGAATTGGGTAGTTGATGGTTGAATTTGAGTTAGAAACTCAATTTAATTTATGTTTATATGTTAACTACCTATTTGTCTACTTGTTACAATGCGTGCTATTAAATGTTGATGTTGTTGGGTGTATTTATAAGTTGGTTTTGATCACCAGTAATGAGATTATGTAAAAAGGACATATTTTGATATACAAGTGTGGTTGAATTATCTTATTATGTGGTTGTACATGTTATGACATGGGTTGATATTATAAGGTGAACCGATAAAGGTTGATCATCATAGAATTAATAGATATTAGGGAATATAAGGAAAAGTGTGTTGGAATATGGGTGATATAACATTGCTTTGAGATTAGGATAACAAACACTAATTGTATGGGATATTTGGTACATTGAGTGTGCTCGTCCCGTGCAGGTTATGACTAGTGGGCATATATAAGACCCAGAGTATGCATGTACATGATAATTGGGGAGTTTGACAGTTAATTGAGTGAGATGGGTTATATTATGGTTGTTATATTTAGGATCCTTGTGAGATCTACTGTGTTGGTGTCAAATTTTATTACTTATGAGTTTTAATTTATATGTCACGTTAATGGATCCTTGTGTGATCTGACTTATTTATCATGCATTAAAAGGAGTTAATAATACTTGTTGATGAATTGTAGTGAGGTGTTTGTTGAGAAGTAAATGGTTGAATTATTTTATGAGATTTTGTGGTTAACTTGAGTTGGGTATCAATTGTTAAAGGTAATTCATTTATTTATGTATTTGGTTGTGTCAAGTGAATTTGTTATGTAAATTATGGTTGAATGCTTGCTACTAAGTGGATTAGTATAATAATACGTATTAGGTAAACTCATGCATTGTCCCTATCCCGGGTAAGGTTTGAATGGTATTGTCATGAATGAGTCTAAATTGAATAGTTATCAATTACCTAGGTATTCTTGAAAAATATATTATATTGAGCTCATTAATTGAATCGCCAATAGATGTATAGTTGGGAGTGGTAGGCAATAGTGAGAGTGTGGCCTATTAGAGATGAACGTTGAATTATAGAGAGAGGATCGTAAAGAGAGTAATCACTGGAAAGTTGGTCAAGAAATATAAACTTGTATTATTTTTGTAATTGCATGTTTAATTTTGAATGTTCATATTATGTTTAAATGATTTAACTTAGGTTGGCTAATGATGCTTACTGGTATGCATGGTTGTACTGATATACTCTTGCTATACCCTTTTTGGGGTATAACTTGTTGCATGAGCAGTTGAGGTTTCATTGATTGATGCAACTAGAGATCTTCAACAACTTCTGTCTTCTTATTCATATAGTGGAAGCAGAGTCTTGTATGTTTTTCTTTTCTTTTAGTAGCTTTGTACCTGTCTAGGCTAGATTCTCAGGGTAAATGATTTTCTTTGATGTATTAAAAGAATTGTAATAAGTTTTTTTTCTATAAGAATTGAAGAGGTTAATGATATTCTATTATGACTTCTGTATATCCCTACCCCAAAATTAAATAGTACTTCTAGCTCAATCTCATTAATGAGGATTACAAAATTCACCAGAAAGATCGTTGAACCAATATGCAAAAATACATCTTCTATATTTCCTTCAAGCTTTGCCAACGACCTGTCAGCTAGCTATAAAACAAATTATAGTGGGTCAGAGACTAACCATCTCCATCTTTCTAAATAATGACAAGGGTATCAGATTGATGCTAGCTTCCGAGTTATATAATGTCTTATAATTTACCTTTTCCCCCAAGAAAATCTTAAGATTGGAACTTCCTGGGTCTTTCAACTTCATTTATAGATGATTTTCAATGTGATATGAGATTTGTTTAGTGAGTGCTACTATAATATGTCTTATCAGTTTTCTTTTATTAGTTACTAAGTTATTTCTGTGCCTTGCATATTGGGAATACCCTACAGAACATCAACAAGAGAAATGATAATATTTGACTACTTTAGTAAATCAAATACTTTGAGAAAGTTATTTCCTATCGTGATTTATTAACCTTTGTGGGACTGGAGGATGTAGTTTTACAACCACATGTGTAGACTTCTTTGAAACTCTCTCTCTCTCTCACTCGCGCGCACTTATCACCGTAGTGATCTGTCTCTCAACTACTATCTCAACTACTATTTTGTCATATCTTCACCCACATCCTTTCTACTTCCTTTCATAACCATATTCATCTTCTTGGGATTAGGATTTGCCTCACTATGTAGACCTCTAGAAGGTTACATATTTTGCACTCTAGCAATCTAACCCATTTATCTCTAAACTTTGGTTAATTATTTTGTGGTTCTTAGAATTTGCTTTCTGCTTTTGTTTCCCACCTACCAACTTCTTCAATACGTATTATATTATCAACTTGTCTCTGCATTGAACTATTCTAATTCTGTTGATAGCCCGATTATTGACCATGTTATCTATATTGGTTTTGAATTTGATTACTATCTCAAAAGAAATTTAGGTAATTCCTTCAATTTAGGTAATACGTATTTTTGAAATTTTAATTTCTTGTTCCTATACCTATATTGCCCATAAAACATGTGGACTTTATACTAACACTGCACATATCAACTATATTCTCACCACTATAAATCTAACAAAAAAGTTGTACTTGTTAAACTAGCTAAAACATGAACTTGTTGTTGTATTTGTCCAAAAATCAATTTTCTCCATTGATTAAAAGTTGTTGTTCATAGTAGGAATCTAAGCTTGTATACTAGTCATCCCATTAGTTTCCAACATGCACACTAGTTTATTTATGTACCTCTATTGGACTCATCGCTCAACTCTGAATTGTTGGCTAATAATCTGTTCAATAAAAGCATAATTCATCATAAGTTTTCTCCAGTGCATGTCCAACTACAAATAAATAATGATATAGTTTAGAATAAATATTCCAATTATCAATAAACGTATGTGCTAGAACTTCCTCGGTCTGACGATTATAAGAACAATTCTGTAATAATATCTTAAAAATTCTCATTCTTGGTGTAAGCCTTCTCTCTCTATTTTACTGAAAGCCTAGAATCTCACTTCTTAAGTTGGTAATTTTTTTAGATGGAAACAAGCTTACAATAAAATTTTAAGATAAATCGACCCATGAAGTGAGAAAATTTGGAGGTTCAACTTTCAACCACTTCTTGGCTTCCCTAAGAGTGAGAATGGAAACTATGTAAGTTTACATAGTCCGATGAGATATCCTGTGTGTACGTATCTTCAATCTCCAAGAAATTTTGGAGATGCACCTATGGGTACTCATGTAGTAAACTTGTAAGCTGATTGCTTGAGTGCAATAGTTGCATAATATTTTGTTTTAACTTCCACCTTCTAATGTTTATAAATTTCAAAATAGTGGAGTTTATATTACCTGTGAGTGGGCCTGATACTTTGTGAACAACTGGTGGAGATGGTGTTAGGTTTTCCACTACTATTGGTAGGGTATCTGTTATTATTATTAGCAACTGATTACTCTATGCTTGTAATAAATCTTGATCCCTTAACCTCTGGTGGAAAAACCTTTTGGGTTCTAGATAGAATGAAGTTTGTATCTTTCCAAAAAGGATCTACTTCGTTGTCAGAGCTGAACATAAATCTGTCACCTATAATAATACAACTAAGACCAAGTTGTTAACATTTGTACAATGAAATAATAAGAAAAATGTTAAACTTTTGAATACTTAAAGTCCCTGACTGCAGCACCAAAAATTTATTGTAGGCCGAATATGCACACACAAGTGTATGTGTTTGCTAAAGTAATAAATGATGCAAGTAATTGAATTTGTCAATCCAGTAGGGCTTTGCACTAACAAACTCTTAATTAATTCTAGTAAATTCATACAAACAGTTATTTTTAATTTAAAAAGAGTTTATTGTTTGATAAATTATCCTATTAAGCAAGAAAATAAAGTGATTTAATTGTAAATGATGTTCACAGAGATATTAAGACCTAGGGTTGATAAGCTTAATTATGAGATCTATCATTTTTGTTGACTTACTGGGTTTAATATTGTGGTCATAATCTTTCGATCTCTAGCCGTTTTCCATATTATCCTTCTAACTACATGATTGAACGTGTATAGTCGAAGTAATCTGAATGCATTCATATATAATTCCTGTATTAAAGACAAAGAGGGCCATGTAGGTATGATTTTCCATCCTAGCTGCTAATCCATCCACAATTCGCCCTTTCCCCCTTAATCCATCCAGAGATTTGCCCTTTTCCCCTTAACCTACATTCTATCCCTACATTTCCTCTCTTAAGTTCCATTAGCAATTATTCATATATCCTTTTGGCCGTGTGTCAGTAGAATAGTAAGCACTAGATTAAGAAAAAAAATTTGGAATGGTATAATTTCGTAAATTAATAATCTATATAAAGAATATTATGTTCATACTATGGTCATAACCTAGAAATATGGATTTTAGACACCCATAATCTGATTACCAAGGTAAAAATCAAGTAAAGATTAAGAATAATGTTACGTAAAGAGGTAAAGAAGTAACCCTCGAAGAGTTAAGACTTTTGTTTGACTCTGTGCTCCTACAGTTTTTTTATTCCCTTAAAAACAACTAAGATTTGGTATTTATAATATTTAAAAACACCTAATAAGACCCTATAAGTCTGATTGGGAAAGGGGAGGATTTTCCCTTGTTTATGACTGTTCATGGTACGAGGCAGACCACCGACGTAAGGTTAAAATTCATGATTTTATACTATTGTTTGATGCATATCTTACTTATTTTAGTACAATTTTGAGCTTGATTTATGTTAAATACACTTACTAGCTTGTTTTGGTTGGTAGAATAAAGAATGATGGAATTTGCATACAAAATGAGGCATAATAGAATGATATTAAAGCTTTGAAGTTTCAGTAAAAGGTGTGGATTGTGATCAAGAACATTTCATAGGTGGCATGACCCTAATCTGGGCCTAGTTGTGACAGGTATCTTAAGCCCACTATGGTCCGGAGACCACCCCCTTAGCCTAACATTCAGAGCACAATAATTGAATACAGAGAAAGCTTACCAAAAATAGTAAATAAGATAGATGAATCAAATAAAATACAAGAGTAAAAAAAAATGACTAATCATCCCAACACTTGTCCACAAAAGCCTCTAAAACCAAAACACCAAAATAATTCGAGACATACCCCCGACTATGACAAAAGAGAATTCACAATTCCCAAAATATTAAAAGAAGCCTAATGAAATGGATGGGATTTCTGAAAGATAGAGGCTCACCACTTCAAAACAATGCAATCAATGTACCACACCACCTAACGCTTTATAGGAGCAATAGAAATTACCCGGACCATACATAATAAAATGATATAACATCCAGTGACGGCCAGTGGAGCGAGCACTGACATGTAACTCAGGAAAAGGGATAAGATAATGCCATTTACCAAAATCAGTCAAAAACTACATGCACAATATTTATATATTCCTATATAGGATGTCGGGATAGGGATAAGAGTTATGAACATAATAGTTTAAACCATTAGCCTAAACTGTGTAGCTCGCTCCATCCTAAGGGAACCCACGGGCTATATAGGTTCGAATCCCCCTGTCGGAAGGGCCCCAGTGTGTGTTACCTGTACGTACCAAAGAAATCAAGGAAAGGCTAAAGACATCCATGCTATAGCCATCAAAAATATAAATTATATAGCAAGTACATATTCATATAGACTCTCACATCAGCATACATGGTTTCCAATGTTGGCCCCCCCTTGGGACTACACCTTAATGGTGAGCTACATAATTTTCTTTAAGCTCAAATTTAAAAAGTTTGCACATAAACCCAACCATTAACCAAGGAGTCATTTATTAAGGCATTTACCAACATGGTATCGTCATACCAATATCCTTGCAAGATAATTTAACTATGCCAAACTAGTCCATTTAACCATTTGACTCCCAAGTTCTATTTAAATTCCAAAATAGTGACATCAAGGGCTTTCCAAAATAATTTTTATCATCCATTATCCTTTAATGCAATGCAATGTTCTAAAAGTAAGTAAAATTATGCAAATTCCATATTCAAAACCAAATTTATAAAGGTGGGTTAAGGTCAATGCCATTACAAAGCCAAAAATCTATCAATTTGGGAAAACCCATGTTCCCCATTCTAATCCTCATAACAATGCACCCATTCAGTCTAAAAAACCATCAATCAAAGCATAAACAACATATTTAAGTCACGGGAAATATAGTTAAAGTAATAACCATCAAAATCTTTCAACCCAATTTCAAACTCATTAATTGAAATCACATTAATAATGAGTAAATAAATGGCACAATGTAAAATTCAAGTTAAGGATGAGAAACATGCCTGAAATAAATAAGAAATTAAAGAGAATTCAAAGTTTAGAGCTTGAATGGTGAATTCTCTATGAAACACTTGAAGTTTCTTACATAGAGAGTTAGAGAAGAAAAGAATGGACTTTGATTTTTGAAAACTAAAGAAAAAGGGTCAATTTTATGTTTACAAGTCATGCAAGGAGTAAAAGGACCAAAAGCCCCTCACCCCAAGTGTTTTTTTTTTTGGATGATTTTAACATAACAGTGTGGCATACCGCTATCGTGGATCTTAGCCTTCGTGCTACGCCCTTATCACGAAAGTTAAGTGGCATGGCATACTACAATCACAGAGGCTTACTGCCTCGAGGTCCCAAAATAGCATCGAACCCCTTTTAAAATTTTCTAAACTTTCCCAAAACACCCTTTTAACACCCCATAACATAATTCAAGTCCATAATTGATATTAAGCATATGGGAGGGTCAAAATAAAAATCATCAAAATTTTTTTGGGTCTTACATTATCCCCCTTAGGATCATTAGTCCCTGAATAAGGATTTAGGACATTGTTGATACGATAACAACAAGAATACACTAGAAACAAATGATAAATTTGAAATGCGACAAGAGGAAAATAAAACTCATACCTCAAGAACTTTTATCCAACATAGAGAGCAAGAACGGGTACTTGGATTTCATATCTTCCTCAGCTTCCCATGTAGCTTTATCCACTTTTCGATTTCTCCAAAGAAAACTGAAGCTACATCCTTAGTTCTCAATCTGTGAACTTGCCTCTCCAATATGTCAACCAGGACTTCCTTGTAAGACAAAGAATCTAAATGTCATGACCCAATTTACAAGTCATGATGGCACCTACTAAATGCTGCCAGTAGGTAAGCCAAACCATAACTCAGAGCTAGCGCAATGGTTTAATTCGGTTGAAAATTCCCAACATAGGTGAAAATGAATAAAACACTTATAAATAAGCAGAGCGTTCTAAATAGATAAAACAATTAATACAAGATACCATCCCACGACCTGATAGGTCTAGTACATAAGCATCTAATAATAACACAACTCAAATATCTAAAATAGTCTATAACATTTGTCTCGAAACAAAAGACTGAATATCAAAGATAGAAGGAAATAGGTGACTCAAACTCTAAGAGCTCACTCAATCCCCAAAAATATCAACACAGCACGATCAACGATCAGCGGTGATAGCTAGTACTTAGATCTGCACTAAAAAGGAACAAAAGTGTAGCGTGAGTACCAAAACAATGGGTACTTAGTAGGCATCATTAACCGACAGAGCTAAATCATTATATAAGTATGATAAAATATAAGATAACATAACTAAGTCAAGGTACCAAAACGAACTTGAATTATCTCCAATATTGCTGTACATAATAATTAATTTAATAAAAACATAATTTAATCGACACATGCTAATATCATAGTGCATAATAAGTAAACAATGCGGAATAATAACTTATCATAAAGCATCAACACAAACAAACATAATTACAAAATTGGCTCCCATATGCCATTTGGTGCGGAAAGTAAATAACTCATCACAGACTCCCATACGTCTGGAAAGTACACTAAAAGATAAAATAAAGCAGCCACCCATCACTTATAAATAACCAACTCGATATTTAACCATCATTCTACATTATCATCAATCTATAATATATCAATATTTGGCAAGGTACCCACATTCCATAATATTACCATCCTTTAACAACCTTATCATCATTACTCAACAGACACTATTCATTGGTTAACTATCTCTTATTAACTAATTCATTTAATAACAAGTAATCATATATCTTCTAGTCATATAATAACTATTCACCACATATCCGCTAATTACCATTTATTAAATAAACCTCATTTATCATATAACATCATTTATTGTTTAATCATACTTTACCAACTAATCCCCAATTATCAACTATCATTATTTTATCACTTAAATAATATTCATCACTAATCGTCAATAATCACTGATCATCAATTATCACTAATCATTAATTATCACTAATCACCAATTATGACTAATCATCAATTGTACCATCTTCTAATAATTTACCACTTTTGAGCCATATCTGACCTCGCTAATATCAATTTTATACCCACCCACATATAAGTATATATATAATACATGATATCCATACATAGGACATAGCTATATTCTAATAGGTAGATGTACACATAGGCACATCAATATAATTATTCTTCAGCCTTGCCGGTTATCAATGCATTATCATAATCATCCTTTGGCTTTGCTGCACATTAATATATCATCATAATTATCTTTTGACCTTGTCGGGTATAAATATATCATTACAATCCTCTCCCGATGTTGTCGAGTATTAATATATCATCATAATCATTCTCTGAATCATCCTCCAGCCTTGTGAGGTATCAATATATTATCATAATCATCCTTCGACCTTGACGAGTTTCAATATAAATATAATTATAATACCAAAATCAAACTAGTAGCCACATCATCATAGTCGGTGGCAAAAATCAATAGCTTAAGTGACCATATAATCAAGCACCATGATTTCAATCATAATTAATAGCATAACTTCCTATATAATCAATAAGCATGATTTCAAACATAATTCATGAGACAATTGCTAATATCATCAATAGGGAGGTTTTCTAGCATGATTACTGGCATAATTTCTTAGCATGATGATAATCACAAGCAATATCATGAGCAATGACTACCAATATTATATTAAATAACTTATCATTAGCGTAAAAGATAGTTTATCATTTGGATCATCGATAGTCATCAAGTAAGATTTATAGCATAATCATAGTGAAATCCATAACATATCCAATAACTTACCATAACATGATCCGTATCTCATCATAGGTTAACCAATGTTCTAATCAATTAGACCATGAAAATTACTTCTAATATCATCACCACCATAACCATCAAGTTCTAAGGTTCCTTAATATTGCCTCTAAAGGGCATTCTCTAGGTATTTAATAAACATATAAAGATTTCAAGAGAATTAATTATCAATCTTGACTTAAAGTGGGTAAAATAGCCCACTTCTAAATTCTCGAATTACATTCTAAGTCAAATATACCCCAAAATAGGCTAAGGTATCTAAATACACTCTTAGATGTATAGCAAGCCATAATTAGCCCTAAGGTAGAGATTCTTCCTAAACTCAACAACTAAGCTAATTAGTAACTAAGAAACCTTCCTTAATAAAGGAACTAAGGCTAATATTACCCTAAGCATGGGTGTGTAAAGTATTTTATTGAAACATGAGTAATCCAAGGCATTCTCATGCTAAACCTGAGTAATGCATCTATCAATACAACACCTAAAACCCATCCCAAATCTAATAAAATAAGATAAGAATTCTATAAGATAGCTCAATCTAACAAGGGATAAACCTATCCTACCTTGATGCTGAAGAAAGCTCAATGAACCGCTAAACCATTGCTATTCCCTTTCGAGAAGCGTCCTCAAGATGCCAAGCTATCAAAAACAGATTCTACTAATCAATACACATATAATAATACCCAAATTGCACTATTATGCTTTGGGTCCAAAAATCATACCAAAACCTTATGTGGGCCTCCCTTACAAAAATCTCTTTTCCGAAACTAACTCAATATTCTTACATGCTTAAGGAATCATTATCCTAAAAATGTGTGAAAACTAAGATAAATTAGGGCTAAAATCAAGACCTAAAGGTTTTGGAGTTTTGAGCAATAAATTGAGGAATTTCACTAAGAAAAGGGTTAATTCTTACATCAAATCAAAAGATAGTCACGAAAATAAATGTTAATCAAGTTCCCAAGTCACTCACAAGCCTTAATTTTAAGATATCATACTATTTAGAGTTTATTATCTTAAGAAAGGGGTAAGAAATGACAAAATTCATGGAATTAGGGTCTATTTATACCCATACCAGGTCCTGGATCCTCGAGTCCTGCTATTGCGGCCCAACACCTACGATTGCAGCATATTGGGGTTGCCAAAACATGTTGTGATCACACATATGGTCTATGTACACACCATCTTCTCCTACCAAGGGTACCACAATTGTGGCCCTTGGCTTATGATTGTAGCTACACCAGATGACAGCTGAAACTTGGAAATTCTTGAAAGTTTTCATCAAGCTCTCGAGATTCATTCAAAATCTTGTATACCTAAATGAATTATGCAACTACACCAAATTCAATGTTTAGGATATGATGGCATACTTAAATTTTCCATTCAATATTTTTTCAACCAAATATGGGTCCTATACTCATATTTCATTTCCTTAACTTTTTGACCAATAGATCAAAATGAGCTTGGGTTCTTCGAGACCCAAACCAAAGGTCTACCTAGCCTAAAATCAATATTTCGATACTGCTGGTGGTCAGAATTTGCATAAAGGATTGTTTAATTGAAATTTTTAGCACAGTGGCATTTGGAACTGATGAAAATGTCTAAATAGGGAATTTTATTTAAAAATCAAATGAACTACTCGGTAACTGAACTATTAGCTCCATCAAGTCATAAATGACTTAGGGCAGCTATAGAAAAGCTCTAATGATAAAAATAAGCAAAAATATGAAAAATAACTTGAAGGATCATTACAATATCCATAACTTATGGAACTTTCATCCCCAGAAGTTAAGGATTAGGATATACCTAAAGTATTGAAAAAGTAAGGATACTGGGTCTTCATATCTCTTGATCTCTGAGGTGGCCCCTTTCACTGGGTGGTGCCTCCACTGAACCTTAATTAAAGAAATCTCTTTAGTTCACAATCAACTCACATCACTAGATAAAATAAGCATAACTTCTTCCACAAAGGTCAAATACTCGTCCAACTAGACTGAGTCCCCTCTAAGCAAATAAGAAGGATTAAGAATATATTGCTGCAACATAGAAACATGGGAAACTAGATGAATAGTGACAATATATATAGGTAGAGCTAACTCTCAATATACGTAGGACTGAGCTTGCCCTTTCCCCAAACTTCATCACACCCTTCATGGGTGATACACAGAGGAATACACGATCACCAACTCCAAATCTCAAAGCATGAAGTGCATGGTCTGCATAGACCTTTTGCTTACTCTAAGACTCTCTTAATCTATCATGAATCATTCTGACTCTATCCAATGACTCCTGATGAAAATTAGTACTATGGGGCCTAAACTCGAAAGTCTCAAACCATCCAACTAGAGAACAACCTCTCCTACCATACAAAGCCTTAAAAGGTGACATCTTAATACTCAAATCATAGCTACTATTATATGAAAACTCCACCAAGGCTAAATGTTTCTCCCACTAGCCTCTAAAATCCATAACATAGACTTAGAACATGTCCTCAAGAATATAACTCCTCAAAGTTTTAACCTTTCTAAAATTTCTTTGGTTTTGGAATTTTTGGACAAGGTACGACTCAATGGTACCAATCATACACTTGGATACAATTTGAGGATGGCTTACTCATATGTTGGGTAGTAGGTTTGGTTACTATCCAAGGTACAACTCAATATCATATGAGTTGTATTGTTGGATATGACGTGTATGATGCTAAGTAGTATTGTGTGTATTAATTAGACTAGTTGAAACTGTCCAAGGTATGATTCAGGGCACGATTGGGGTTACAACTCGTGCCCTAAGGTACGAGTAAGGGGTTGTGTTCTCATTTTTGGTAAGAATAGGGGACCATGGTGAAGGGTAGGGTACGGGTTAGGGTACCACTTGTATCCTAGGGTATGATTTTCATGGGTAGGTCATATCCTCTTGGAAGTTGATTTTCAGCATTTAAGTGAGGGTAGTCCAGATATTTCCCGCCTCAAATCCTTATATCCTTACATTGTATAACCCTTGTTAGCCTCTCATAACACTTGTTAAAAGATAAAACACTTTAAATATCCTCTCTAAAAACTCTCTTAAAGATTGGAGGGTAGAGTTTCAACAAGTGTTCTTCAAAAAGGCTCAAGAGTTAAGTTTATCTCAGAATCTTCTTGTATAATGGATGTACTCCTTCCCTCATTATTAGTTTCGACTAAAGGCATGTTTTAATGTGTTTTAAACATTTATTATGAACCAAGAATGGTGGTTTTGGAAACATATGTTGAGGGTTTTGATTATATTATCGGGTATTGGTTTAAACTAAATTTTTATATTTTTTTGGTTATGGTTTGCATATGTGGGTGCTTGTTGTTTATGGTTTAACAAATAGGTTATGGGTAATCAAAAATTGGATGGTTTATGCTTTGGTTTTGGTCTCATAAAAAGGTATGCCCTCAACATATTTGATAAAATGCCTAAGAGATGTTTTTATTACATTATTGAACTTTCATTGGAACTATTGCATGGTATAGTTTGGTAATGGATCCATAAATGGATTTGGATGTTTTGCATGGTTTAAATGGTTTTAAATGATATAAATGCTTTAAATACTTGAAATAGTCTAGATGGTTTAAATGGTGTGAATGGTTAAAGGGTAAGGTCTTGGTGGTTATGGTTGGTTGGATGGTAATGGTTTTAATTGGGAAATAATGATGGGGTGTGATAGATAACCATGAAGATGGAAATCTAAGAGGCGAACAATGGAAACTCATATTTGTCGACATGAGGATAGGTCATAACAACCTTATATATGATACTTTTGGGGTACATAGAAATCCCCTAGGTACATTTGTACATATGTATCATGGAGAGCGAAGGGTACTCAAGAATCCCCTACTCTTATGGTATCTCTGATTCATAAGGATACACATATGAAGGCCCATTTAGGGGGTTACACTGGACCATATAGCCCATAAGTGGATTGTAATGGTTAAGCTATACATACCCAGGTTAGTGTTTTAAAGACATGCTAAACTCGATTCCCTTTCCTATCATGGTCATATATATATATGTATAGTTTGTATGCATATGGTTGGATTACTTGGTCTTAAAGGTTGGCATTATTTTATCCTTATCCTGAGTACATGCTAGTGTTCGCCCGCTAACCTATTTTTATGTAGTTGTATCCCCAAGCGATGCAGGAACTGGCCAGATTACCCTTTTTGCTCATTAACCAGATTTAGGAACAGTCGATGTTGAATTAAAGTGATGAGCTTCCATAGTTCAGAAGGCGTCCATTTCATATCAGGGATTACTTTAAATATATTTGTCTTCTCATAGACTTGGTTTTTGTCTATGGTCGGGGGTATGTCCCTACTAGATACTCTCTGGTTTTGGTTTAAAGGATTTGTATGGACAACTATGGACTTGGGTATGGTTTGATCATGTTACCTATATAAATATACATTGGATTATTATTTTGATTTTGGTTTATGGACTCTTTGGTTGGGTTGGTTTTGGATATAGACTTATCATAAAGTCACCACATTGGTAAATACATTATCTTGTTATATGCTTGGAGTTCATCCAACTCAAGACACATGTAGGTTAGATTATTTGGGTAGTGGTTTCCAGTCCTGGATGGACTTGGGATTGCTCATTACTATAAGGCCCTAGTTTGAGTCATGTCAAGTTGGTATTAGAGCCTAGGTTTTAGTGTCATGGGGTGTCCACAAAGCCATGTTAAGTAGAGTCTTTCTCATGGGTGTGTCGTGCGCCATACTTATAATTAGGAGGCCATGAGGCATTTAGGAATGTTCAACTTTATAGTTGTTCTACTTTTGGGCTATGGAGTCTAAGGTCTTGAACTCTTTCCAAAATCTTATTTTCATTCATTTTTAGATCATGTCCTCTCAATGATCCGAAGTTCATAGAGACTCACACATCTCACCCAAGGAAAACATTGATGAACCCAGTCCACCACACGAGGCACAGACCTGATCAAGGGTCACAGTTTCTGATATTCCCCATAGAGTCCAACTAGTCTCCATTTGCCCTATTTTGGAAGGTGGTACTTATGCTCAGTTATCTTAAGGAGAGATTACCAATGATGAGTTTTGATGTTCTATTCATTTGCTAGCCCAAATAGTGATATCTATATCATGCCAGTCTAGTCATATGGGTGTGAGAAAGAATTAGGCAAGGTCAGGAAAGAGATAGAGTAAGAATTCTCAATGTTCTGATCGAGGGAAAGGTCAAAAAATATATGGTAGAAATGATGGACAGAGGTTTAAGAAAGGGATTCTGAGGAGTTTCCATGTAGTTGTCAGTGTCCCTTATCCTTAGTCTCCTAGTGAGTATCACTTTTGGGTTGGTAGAGTTTAGTCAACCCCACCTGTCCTTCTTGCCAGCTTTGCGATTGGTTGTACCACAGTTATTGCTATGCAGAGAGGAATCATTGTTTTTGTTATAGTCAATTGGTTCATATGCAATGGGATTATTCCATATGGGTTGCCACTGGGGCAAATAGGATACATGTTGCCACTTCTCTAGCTCTTGCACCAAGGGTTGCTGATTTTGTCTCTTACATTGGTTGGGATCGTTTGAATGCTCTTGTTATTCCTCAGGAGTTCGAAGCATCTCCTGATGATGAAAATGGTATATTGAAACCTCTTCTCCCATGCTGTGTATTAGTTTTCTTAGTTTGGGCCCTCTCTCATTTGTGACTCCACTTGTGGTTGTGTATTTTGGTTTTGGTCCAAGGTTGTTTTGGATTCTTCTCCTTTTCTATTTCTACCTCGGTAGGTGACTCCGCTATTGCTAAAAGATTCTATGGGTGTGTATGGTATATGTTGGTCTTGGTGGATTAGTTTGACTCAAATATGGTGGATTTCAACATCATTCAGGGGATGGATTGGTTATGCTCGTGCTACACATCCTTAGATCATTAGACCCATAAAGTTGTATTTAGGCTCCATGGTGAATCCGTTATGAAATGGGAGGATGGTTTCATTCCCTAGCTTTTAAGTAAAAGGAAATATCTATCTTAGATCTCAGATATTAATCTCTAAAGGGTGTCTCTATTATCTTTTAGTTCGGGTTAAAGGTTCTAACTCGAAAGGTCCTTCTTTGTATTTGGTTTTAGTGATACATGAATTTCTTGGGGTTCTTTTTGATAACCCTCATCATGTCTTTAAATGGGGAGGTTGAGAGTGGTATTGGTCTTATTTTGGACGTTGTCTAATTTCTATTCTTTCTTTATAGGATGGTTCCAATTGAGTTAAATGAGCTTAAGACGAAAATTAAGATATCTCTTAGATGAAGGTTTCATCTGTCCTAGTGTTCTTCGTGGAGTGTTTTTCATTCTTACATACGTAAGAAGAATGGTTTCCCTAAAAATGAATAGGTTGTCAGTTGGTAGATAAGAAATTTGGGGTGTCCTCTTTATGTGGTGGACCATATATGTATAATCTATATATAGTACTTTGGTGGTCGTACATGGTAGTTGATAGATTCTAGGCTTGAACCTAGATGCTTGATCTTGATAAAGGGAGTACGTTAGCTCAAAAGTAACAATGTTGGCATGGTGGAGGTAAATTTGTAGGTTAGATGAGGTATGAGGAAAGGGTGAGGTTGATGGCTTGGGGAATACAATAGTAGGAAAGTTGTGATATATAGGTTGGGGGTTTAAGTTGAAGGGATGGATTAGGGGTTTAGTCATTGGATGGGTTAGAACATGGGGTTTTTATGACTATACTGGGCTCTAGGTAGCATATAGATGGATAAGGTCTTAGGTATAGGAAAACCAAGTATCCCTAGTGTGCATCTTGATGATACCCATTAGAGTGGAGTGTTGTAGTTATAGGTGTCATGGGATGGAGGTCGAGGATTATTTAAAATTCTTTTAGTAGTGGACTTTAAGGGGAGGCCGGGTTGCATAGTCCAGTAATGCTCTTCTATCTCGATTAAGAGAGTACTCTATTAGTATTGCATGCATTCTTATAGTGCTTATGCCTAAGGTTTGCATTTTGCATTTGCGTTGTCCCTTGGGTATGAGTTTTAACTTTACATTACATTACCTATGGTATATGCAGTTGTGTTTCTTTTGGTGTCCCATTCTAAGGACTTTTTGTATGATGGTTTGGGTGGGATGGTCCTTCATTTATGACCTAGGTAGTTGCTATAAAGTACTTTATTCCTAAAGTGCCGTGTCTTCTTTCGGGGTCTTGCCTTGGGCGGCATAAATAATTCTTGTTATTTAATTCCTTAAATGACCCTTCTTGTAATAGGGTAGTAGTCGATTTGGAGGTGTGGTAATGTTTTGAAATAAGGAATATAGAAGTCCCTAAGTAGGGAAGAGTCTAGGGTGACTACTAGAGTTAAGGTTTTTAAGTATAAGGTAAGGTTGTTGCCATGAGAAATGATTAGGAGGGGAATAAGTGGTGGAAACCTTTGTGAAAATGATAAGGGGTGCTAGATCTTTGGAAGGATAGATTATACCGCAGGTATATAGGCGGTAGGCTTGAATATTGTGATTGGTAGATATACTAATAGTTGTGTTGGGTACTTAAGAGGCTTGACAAGGTATGTTTTATGAATTGTTTTCATGGCATAATAGTTGTATGGTTTTGGGTTTTCAATTATGTGTTGGGTTTTTTTGGTTGTAATGGTTGGTTATGGTGATCGAGCAGGATAGTGTTTTGGGATGGATGTAAGGAATAGAGCCCGGTGGATGAATTTAACTCCTTTAGCTTTGGATAGGCTTAAATATGGAAGTGGTGTATATTTAGACTCATGCTCTTCTGGTGATGTGTCTTTGAGAAATTATAAATTGAATTAGACTAGCTCTCTAACATAAGTTCCATTCATCAGCGTTCAATATATTGCTGATGAGGTAAGGTGTGGGTAATTCTTATGTGCAGTATTGGTATCTTGGATCCTTTGTTCCTTAAGGAGGTACCGGTGAGGATCTTGAGTTTGTAGGTTCACCGATTGTGGACAATAGGCATGGGTTCAGTGAAAGTTTTATGGTGGAGCCAAGAGTCCAGGGAAACCATTTGGGATGCGAAAGGGGACATAGAGTCCAAGTATCCGGTTTGGTTCTTCATTCTAGAATCTCATTTGTAAGATGTGTGTTCTTTGTCTCATCTTGGTTTTCTAACTTGGTTAAGTGAAAGGAATGGTTTCTCTTGTATCTTTGTTTTCTAACATATTTAGAGGTCTGAATGGAGGTGTTGGGGGTGTAAATTGTGCTTGGGATATATGGTGATCTTCTTATCTTGGTATATATCTTCATTTTCTAATTTTGGCTGGATTGAAGTTCGATGGGTATTAATGTGTTATCTCATGCTTGTTCTTGCCCTTACCTATCATTCGAGGATGAATGATCCTAGTGGGGGAGACTATAACACCCCAAGTTTTTGACCCTTGCAAAATTTCTTGGGTTTGGACTTTCTGGGCAAGGTACGACTCAAGGGTACCAATCGTAACCTTGGATATGGTTTGGGGATGGCTCACTCGTATGTTAGGTAGTAGGTTTAGCTTGGTTACTATCCAATGAATGACTCAACATCATACGAGTCGTATTGTTGGATATGAGGTGTATAATGCCTAGTCATATGGTGTTTATTGGTTAGACTAGTTGAAACTGTCCAAGGTATGGTTTAGGATATCATTTAGGGGGTACCACTCATACCCTAAGGTATAAGTTGGGGGTTGTTTTCTCATATGTTGGTCAGTATAGGGGACCATGGTGAAGGGTAGAGTACGAGTTAGGGTACCATAAGTAACCTAGGGTACAATTTGCATGGGTAGGTTGTACCCTCCTGGAAGTTGATTTTCATCTTTTAAGTGAGGGTAGTTCGGACATTTCCCACCTTAAATTCTTATGTCTCCACGTTATATAACCCTTGGTGGCCTCTCATAACACTTGTTAAAAGATCAAAACACTTCAAATATCCTCTCTAAACACTCTCTTAAAGTTTGGAGGCTAGGGTTTTCACAAGTGTTCTTCAAAAGGGCTTAAGAGTCAAGTTTCTCTCGGAATCTTCTTGTATAAGGCATGTACTCCTTCCCTCATTTTTAGTTCCAACAAACAGCATGTTTTAATGTGTTTCAAACATTGATTATGAATCATGAATGGTTGTTTTGGAAACATATGTTGAGGGTTTTGCTGTATATTATTAGGTATTGGTTTAAACAATATTTTTATATGTTTTTGATTATGGTTTGGACATGTGGGTGCTTGTTGGTTATGGTTTAATAAATTGGTTATGTTTAACCCTAAATTGGATGGTTTATGCTTTGGTTTTGGTCTTAGAAAAATGCATGCCCTCAACATATTTGATAAAATGCCTAAGAGAATGTTTTTACTCTATTATTGAACATTTATTAGAACTATTGCATGGTATGGTTTGGTAATGGATCCCTAAATGGATTTTGATGGTTTTGCACGGTTTAAATGGGTTAAAATGGTACAAATTCTTTAAATTCTTAAAATGGTCTAAGATGGTTTAAATGGTGTGAATGATTAAAGGGTAAGGTCTTAGTGGTTATGGTTTGTCTAAGTGAAAACCTTGCGGGGTACATTGGAATACCCTAACAGAATGAAATAATGAAAATTGGTTTGAATAATGATTATGGCTTAATTGAACATCCTTGTGGGGTACAAAGGAATCCCCTAAGTAAACATGCTAATGATCATCTTTCGGGGTACATAGGATTTCCCCAAGCAAAGCTTAATAATGAAGTACTTGTAGGGTACACAGAAATCTCCCAAGTAAGCTTAATAGTAATGTACTTGCGGGGTACATGGGAATCCCCCAAGTAAACTAATAAATGTAACCTATAGGGTACACGAGACTCCCCTAAGGTTGGCAAAGGACATTGCTTGCAAGCTATACGATGTGTGAGCAGATGCTAACACATTTGAGGCTTTTAACTGAGAATAATTGCAAAGTCTTAAGCAACTTTTGTCGTTTTTGATTGTTTTTTCTTTGATATTGCCGTAAAATTTGAGATACAAGAGAATCAACAATTATGGGAGTAAAAGAGTTGATTTCTGAGCAATTAGAGAAGGAAGAGTAGCTGACGACTTGTCTGATAAGTCGTCAACCTTGTGATAAGCTATCAAAGTTGCCGTTAGGCTTAGACAGAGAATGGCCTTCAGCTGAAATGTGTAACGACATCTGTGATAGGCCGTCAAAAGTATGATAAGCCATCAGGCTCATCGTCAGGCTTAGGCAGGGAATGGATTTTGAAGTGAAGAAGTGACGACATCTCTCATAAGTCATCACATGTCTGATAAGCCGTCAAGCCTCATCATCAGCCCAAGGCAGAGATTATCAAAGTGAAGAGGAGATGACGACATTCCTGATAAGCCCTCAAACTCCTGATAAGCCGTCACACACGTCGTCACCTGTCCGATAGTTTACTGTGATCTATGATATTGTTTCCATAATTAGACTGAATTATTTAAAGCATCTGTTAGGGTTTTCATTCATCATCTGGGACATCTGGAACTCACATTTTGAGCACTTTTTTCTTTATCTTCTGACTTTAATTCTCTAGAGAGATTATTACAATTGTTTTGGGATTTTCTACCGGATCAAATCTGAGAAACACTTGTTGCTATTCATCTTGCTGTAAGATCATATATTACATATGAATTCAGCTTGTTGTCTTGCTTATTTTATTATGAGTAGCTAAATTCCCTTAACCCGAGTTGTGGGAGCTATTAGTTTGAGTTTGTAATGTAACTAAGTGTTCAAGATTCTAACGGTGGTAGGAACTTGCTAATTCCATTATTTTACATGCTGACTATTGGTTGCAAACAATAGACTTTGCTTACGGGTGATTTGCTTGAGATAAAAAATCAACCCTAGTAAGAAGTGAATTATCAACAGGGACTTGGAAGCATTAAACTTCCATTTAACAATTAATGTTGTAACAAGATTAATTAACTTGAGATAACATCCTGTTATGAAATACAAATTCCCTAAGTTCGAGAAAATTCGGTAAATGTCTAAATTGGTTGAGAAACATTAGACATAACTTCGACAAGGATAGTCTGCTGTTCCTACCTACCACAAGAATCTTGAACCGTTACTAGCATCTGTCAAATCCCAATACCCATAGTAAGCATAACTCTGGTTTTCCTTAGCATATTGCTTTCAAACACCGAACTAAGAAGTAACTATTTGTTACACTTCCAAAAACCCCCATTCATAGGAAACTGGTAACTATCAGTTGATTAACCCACAGATAACTAAAATTCACACCCTATTCCCTATGGGATTCGACCCCAACCTAGTTGGATTATATATTGACAATGATCGCTTACATTATCATAAGAGAGGTGTAGTTTGAGCGTTATCAAAAATGGCGCCGTTCCCTGGGAATACAGTTGTAAATTGAAGTTTGTGTGCGCTTGTTGACTGTTAGTCAAGTTTTTTAGTTTTTACATTTACGTGTTGTTTTTGTTTTCTGCAGGACTTTTATGGTGTATGCCAAGAACTAGAATTTCTGGAGGACCATTATTTCTATTTAATCTGGAACCGCAACTAATCGGCAGAATGGCAGACCAGTAGGAGGCTGACAGGTTAGCAGCCTTAGCTAAAGCTTAGGTGAATGTGCAGAATGTCGGTCAACAAGTACGACATCTAAATCCTGAGGATGAAGATTTGGGAGACGAGGAGTTGCTGAACCCTGGTAACCCAAGGCATGCAGAGCAAATAGCTATACCAGTACAGCGTAATGCTAATAAGAACTATCCGTTCTAAGGAAGGAAAGATCACCAACCGGTACAGTATGATCTCAATGATGATGATGATGGAATGGATGGAGCTAGTTCAATGGATGCAATTATTCCTCCATCGTTAGCACCTGGGGCAAAATATAACATTACGAGTACTATGATTCAACTCCTTAATCTGAAGGGGTTGTTTGGTGGCCTTCCTGGGGATGATCCAAACTTGCATCTGGTGAACTTTGTTACCATCTGTAAAGCTTTTAATTACCCAGGAGTGGGTCAGAATGCTATCCATTTGAGATTATTTACATTGTATCTGTCTTAGGAGGCAACATTGTGGCTTAACGAGCTAACACCCGATTCTATCACCAACTGGAGGCAGTTGAAAGGAGCTTTCCTAGAAAGGTTCTTTCCACCTTCCAGGAGGGTACACTTGAGGGATGAGATCAATAACTTTAGACAGCTCCCAACTGAATCCTTGCATAAAACTTGGGAGAGATTCAAAAAGAAGCTGACCCAGTGTCCGAACCATAATATGACGGACATACACTTAATAGAGACTTTGTACAGGGATCTTAACTCTGTGACAAAACCAATTGTAGATAATGCTACTGGTGGTTCGTTTGTTGATCTTACATTCCCAGAGGCTTCAGAAATACTAGAAAGAATGACCAATCAGAGTTGGGCATAGCATACCAGAGACTCTGTGGTAGCAAGCCCCACTATTTCTGTGGGTATGACTACGGAGCAACGCAGAAGAGACGAGGAGAGTGATCAAGACATGGATTACCTAAAAACATAGATGGACTTTCTAACCAAGCATTTACTGTTAGGTAAAACTGAGAAAGTGAAGGCTGTGAGATCGCAGGGCAAAGTGGAGTCTGACTCAGAAGAAAAGGCGAACTATGTAAACAATCAGGGGGTTTCTAAGGTAATAGCCAAGGAAATCAAGGACAGACTTACTATGACAAGGCTGGATATAAGAATCAGGAGCAAGGAAATTGGAGGAGCAATAATAATAGGAGCGGGCTATATGTCCGTCCTGGAAATCGTGAGGCTACTACAACAAGTTTTGAAAAGATGTCCATGGAGGACATGATGGCTAAATTATTAAAGGGAGTGGAGGCTACCAACTCAGGGGTGACTACCATGAAGACCGATCTGTTCTCTATTAGTCAGTTGGTAAACTTGTACTCCACTGCGATCAAACAGCTGGAACAACAAATGAGCCAACTCTCTGCAGTATTGAACCAGAGGAAGAGTGGAACATTACCTAATGCTATGGTTTAGAATCTGTAGAATGATGGCTCAGGTATGGCGATTACCACTAGAAGTGGTAAGATATTACCTGGCCTTTTTGTGGGCAAAAATATAGTTGATAAGTTAGTTGATGATGAACCAGAAGAAGGTGGTCTAGTGGAGTCTGAGAAGCTGGACAACCCTGCTAATGCTTTAGAAAAGGGAAATGAGAAGGAGAAGGAGGTAGTGGTTACCATTATTCCAAAACCATCACCTCCTTTTCCTTAACGATTGAAGAAAAAAATTAATGATGCAAAATTCAGCAAGTTCATGGCAATACTCAAGCAATTGACAGTGAATATGCCATTGGTTAAGGCACTGGAGCAAATGCTAGGATATGCTAAGTTTATGAAGGATCTGTTGACAAAGAAAATGGCAGTAAGCTATGAGCTGGTGGACAATCTCCACTATTGCAGTGTTGTTTCTACATGATCCTTAGTGCAGAAGAAGGCCGACCCTGGAGCATTCACTATACCATGTACAATCGGCCCTCTCAATATTGCTAAGGCCCTATGTGATCTGAGGGCGAGCATAAATCTGATGCCACTAGCTGTGTATAGAAAACTGGGTTTGGGAGATCCGACTCTGATAAACATGTGGCTGGTGATAGCGGATAGGTCTGTAAAGAGGCCAATAGGAATACTACATGATGTATTGGCAAAGGTGGCCGACTTTATACTTCCTGATGATTTCATATTCCTTGAATGTGATGTGGACTTTGATGTACCCATTATTTTGGGTACACCATTCCTCAAGACTGGGAGAGTGATAGTAGACATAGAGCTGAATTAGCTAATGTTCGGGTTTAATGACAAAGAAGCAAGATTTTCAATGCACTCACCCATGACACAACAAAAGGAGATAAGTGTTTTCTCAATCGTGGATGTATTCTATTATGATGATAAAGAGGTATCAGCTGGTTGTCTTGACGAAGTTTGAGTAGTCAAGATAACCGAGTTGTGCCGTGACACTAAATCAGGAACTATTGGGAGGCAACCCAAGAATTTTATGCTTTCAAGCAAAGTGTTTTTATTTTTGTAGTTAGGTTCTAGTACAAAGAAGGTGAAACTGGTGTAGTCAGCTTATGAAAGTTGTGACATGTTCTAACAAAGATAACGACGTTTGTGACAGGCTATCACACCTGTGATAAGCAGTCAAAGATGGTGTCAGAGAATTCAAAATAAGGCAACATACTGCCTTGAGCTGACGACATCATCGATGAATTAACAGATATCTGATAAGCTGTCAGGTGAAATTCAGGCCCAGAATTAAAAAAAGATCCAACCCAGCCCAGTCAAACTTTTAACCTTCCTACTTACTCCTTTTTCTCTCCTTTAAGTTTTATTTCTTTCCATAGTTAGGTTATTACCTTTCTTTTCCAAAAATATTTCTAAGTAAAATAAGAAAAATATCCCTTCTTATGAGAGTGGTTTTGAATTCAAGAAAATCAAGGACCCTCTTTCATCTGCGAACTCTTCTTCACTTGAGTAACCAAGTGAAAGTCATTCATCAGGTATGCTCAACACTTAAATCTTTTCTTCATTTGGTAAGTGATGCAACTAATGTAAATCTTAGTTTCAAAGGGATTGAGGCAAGCATAACTTTCCATTGTGTGAAAAATGGCATCTAGGGTTTATAGCACTACATTTTGCGAAAGAACCCAGGGCTTAGCTCAAGAACACAACTCCATGCGATTCTAAAAAGAAAATGGTTTGATAATCAAGACTAAAACTGAGCTGGAGGTCGTATTCTCAGCTGATGACGTGTTTGATAAGTTATCACAAATGTGACGGCTTATCAAACTATGTCATCACAAGCTGGAAAAAATAGGCCTATTCTTTTTAAGGCTGACGATATGCCTGATAAGCTATCACGAATATGATGGCTTATCAGGTATGTGGTCATAAGCTAGGAAAAATAAGCCTGTTCTATTTAAGCCTAATGACACGCCTGATAAGCTATCACATTTGTGATGACTTATCAGAATATGTCATCACAACTTTGCTCTGATATAATTGTGAATCTCGTTTGAGGGATGTGGAATTATAATGACTGAACTTCTTGAGTTGTATGACCATGAGTGCAAAATGATTGCTTTCTTTTGATACAGGTCTTATAATGTCACCCAAAAGAAAGAGAACCAAACCTACAAAGAAAGTAACAAAGGGGAGTGTACCTCGGAGACTGTTCGATGAGGGATCCAATTATGAGGAGGAGGATCCACTGCTCAGGAAGCAAAGGAAAATGAAAAGTGCAAAAGAGACTTTGCCACCTTCACCAATTGAGGTAGAAGAGAGTAAATAAAGTGATACTAAAGCAACAACACCACCTGATAGTACGGCTTCTGAGGAGCCTGAGTCAGAGCATGCTGATTTTGAGTAACCTAAATATGAGGGACCATTATCTGAGTCCCCTTCTGCTGATCAATAGGATGATGATGAATCTTCGATTTGGGTAACTCTGGTGAAATGCAAGAACCATGGGATTTGAGATAGTGCTAGGTGGTAAATTCCTAAGGCACAGAAAATCTTCTATGATGGGCTTCTTAGAACTAAAAGAAGAACCATTAAAAGGCCAATCTTTGAAGAAAGGAAGATCATCACTACTGGGTTGAGCAAATACCCTGAAGTGGAGCAGAAATTTTGAGACTACAACTTGGGATGGACCGTGAAAGGAGGAAACTCATTTTGCCCTATACTAGTTTGGAAGTTCTATGAAAACTATCAGGCTCGACTGGAGAACATGTGCAAAGAAGAAGAGAAATCAGCAGATCAACCTTTTTTGGATAAAGTTCCAGTACAAGGTGTGATGGTGGATCTCTCAGAAACAACAATCAATAGATTTCTTTATGGCCCTAAATTCACTCCTTAGGCCACTTCACCTGTATTCTATGCTCTATTGAAGCATCATGCAAATTAACGATCTTGGTTAGCCACTCTCATAGCTGAAGGGAAACCTAAATGGCAGACCAAACCGAATGAAAGTATTTTTATGGCCTCCCTGACTCAAGAGGCAAGGTTCTGGTGGGGTGTAGTGTGCACCCATTTGATGCCTACTGAGGGAGATAACATCATTGGTGATGATAGAGCAATACTAGTCGTAATTTTTATGGATAAACTCAGTTTGAACTTCAGAGAGATCATTGCTGAGGCGATGAAAATTTGGGTCTCAAGACCCGACACGGCATATCCTTTCCCTTGTCTAATCATGAGGTTGTGTCGGCAGCCAATATACTTGAAGTTGCAGGGATAGACAGTGAATTACCTGCCAAGAAGACCCACAACCCCATCCGATATGATGAAAATCAGCAGAGGCTAACACTTGACAGAAGAGCAGGGGTTGAAATAGATCTACCAATTATAGGTACCAGCTCAACCCCTAATAGAGTGGTGTAGGATTCTGAAGCTACAACACCGATATCCTCAGCAATAAAAGAATCAGTCCCTAGAAATGAAACAAATCCATCAGCTACTGTGTCTACCATAGAATTTTTCTTCAACCCGATGAATTATAGGAGAGTGGCAAAACAAGCCAAGTGGTGCAAGGCTCAGCTGTAACTTCTTACACAAAAATTTGCCTCTACGGTAGACAAGATAATTAAGGTCACACTGGAGCTCTTTCGAGCCTTGACCGATCAGATTGATGAGTTAGAAAACTATTTCAATACATAGGTATAAGAAATGACGGGATCAAACCTTGCACAATTTAAAACAACCCTGCACAAGGTAAAGGCAGATGTTGGGGTATTACAGTAGCACTAACTTATGGTGTCGGTAGATCCAGCTATTGATGAGTCTGAAGGTGAAATCCTATTGCTTGATCTCATGAGGAAACCAGTGAAGAAAAAGAAAAAAAAAGGGAAAGAAGAAAGATAAGGGTAAGAAAGAAAAACCTGATAGCGATGAAGAACGAAAAACAGAGAAAAGGGTGCAAAAGAAGGCTGAAAAAGAGTAGGCGAAGAATGTAATGATTGAGTCCTTAGTTGACAATGAGAAATGAGAGACAGCTATCCGAGCGAGAGACATAGGTGCCTCAACTAGTAGCCCCCTAACAACTACTGGGCTAGATGCGTTAGAATGGAGAGAGACTCTTGATGGAGGTAAGGCAGCTGAGGATGCATCAGCAGGGTTAGAGACCCATGATCTCAGAGCTTGATCTACTCCAGGTATCCCCTAACTCTTAGTTTAGTTTTTCTTTAATGTTAAGTTAAGGGTGTAGGGTGAGTTGTTGTTGTAATATTGTTTAGCTGACTTGGAGAAATACAAGTACTTGAGGCAGTTAACATGGTTTTGTTATTTTGTGACCACCTCTCAAATGGTCTAATTCTTTAACTATGTGATTTACATCTAATTGTCACCACTGTGCATCTTTGTATGGTATTAGTTCTAGTGACTTGATAGCCATTGCTAAACAATTACATGAATTGGATGAGTAGTAACTTGTGATATACTTGTGTGTCATGTGCATGTGAGATTTTACTTAGTTCCCTTTGTATATTGAATCCAGAACTTGCCCGATTAGTCTTACCTAGGTTGAAGGATAGGGGTTAGGAAAGGATCATAGGCCGTTTTGATGTTAGCTCACTTTAGCCTAAATGACCTTCCCTGTATACATAATATCCCTTGATTCCTATTTTGAGCCTGAATAGCCTATTTCTTTTTATGAAACCTATCACCATCCCATTTATATCATAATGAACCTGTTTTGGCCCTAGTCCTCCTTGGACATTATGAGCCTTGACTTAGGAAAATGGCCTAAGTTAAGGGTGGATATCATAGGGGTGTGCGATGTAAAATGAGTATGAAAAAAGGTAAAATAAAAGAAAAAAATAAAAATTCGGGTATGGTAGAAAAGAATAAGAAAAGAAAAGTTGTAAAAAAGAAGACGTGATTGTAGAAAGGACCACACCCATCCTGAATATATGTGATCAAGAAAAAATAAGAAAAAAAGAAGGCTAATGAGTCAGACCCCAAAATCTAGTGTAGTGTCAAAGAGGCTTAGTTACTATAAATATCATCGAGTATCATACCATCCCCTAGCCTACATTATAGGCTAAAGAGAAGACCTATAGTGATCCTAGCTGACCTTTCTGGAAATCTTGGTAATGAAAATAAGGGCAAGCCTATGGTATTCGGCATACACTGATTGGAACTTTATTTTGAGACTGAGTGTCTTTTGATTGTCCCTATGGTTACATAGGTGATGTTTGATATAAATGAAGTTAGACTTCTTTGTAGTGAAGGCACACTGGTTACATTGCTAAGTGCTAATTTGTTTAGATAGTGTAGTCTAGGTACATGCATGGTTGTTGTTGCTGAACTGATTCCATATCTTGATTCCTGTGTGTCACATTGTTGTTCTTCAATAACATACACAGTTGTTTTTAAATTGATTAACCTTGGAGATGGTGAAGATGTTTTGAGATAATATGGATGGTTGACTGTTGAACGT